>NW_028273651.1:452500-657500 GCF_024610735.1 Ursus americanus
GGGTTAGGGTTTAGGTTAGGATTCGGGTGAGGGTTAGGGTTAGGGTTCGGGTTAGGTTTAGGGTTAGGGTTTGGTTTAGGGTTAGGGTTCGGGTAGGGTTAGGGTTAGGTTTAGGGTTTGGTTTAGGGTTAGGGTTCAGGTAGGGTTAGGGTTAGGGTTCGGCTTCAGGTTAGGGTTAGGTTTACGGTTAGGGTTTGTTTTAGGGTTAGGGTTCGGGTAGGGTTAGGGTTAGGGTTAGGGTTCAGGTCAGGTTTTGGGTTTGGGTTAGGGTCAGGGTCAGCATCAGGGTTTAGGGTCTAGGGTCAGGGTCAGGTTCATGGTCAGGATCAGGGTTAGTGTTAGGGTCACGGTGAGGTTTTAGGGTTTAAGTTTAGGGTTAGGGATAGGGTTCGGGTTCGGGTTAGGGTTAGGGTTCGCGTTTGGGTTATGGTTCGGGTTCGGGTTCGTTTTCGGTTAGGGTTAGGGTTAGTGTTAGGGTTAGAATTGGTGTTCGGGTTAGGGTTCGGGTTAGGGTTAGGTTTAGGGTTAGGGTTAGGGTTAGGGGTTCTGGTTTGGGGTCAAGTTAGGGGTTCGCGTTCAGGTTCGGGTTCAAGTTCGCATCACGGTTAGTGTTCAGGTTCGGGTCAGGGTTCGGTTTAGGGTTAGGGTCAGGGTCAGGGTCAGGGTTTAGGGTTTAGGGTCGGGGTAAGGGTCAGGGTCAGGTTTAGGGTTAGGGTTAGGGTTATGGTTCAGGTTAGGGTTCGGGTTAGGGTTAGGGTTCGGGTTGGGGTTCGGTTTCGGGTTAAGGTTAGGGTTAGGGTTATGGTTAGGGTTCGCGTTAGCGTTAGGGTTAGGGTTAGGGTTAGGGTTTGGTTTAGGGTTAGGGTTAGGGTTAGGGTTCACGTTAGGGTTAGGTTTAGGGTTAGGGTTAGTTTTCGTGTTAGGGTTAGGGTTAGGGTTAGGTTTCGGGTTCAGGTTCATGTTAAGGTTAGGGTTCGTGTTATGGTTAGGGTTAGGTTTCGTGTTAGGGTTAGGATTAAGGTTAGGGTTCGGGTTAGGGCTAGGGTTCTGGTTAGGGTTATGGTTCGGTTTAGGGTTAGGGTTTGGGTTAGGGTTCTGTTTCGAGTAGGGTTACGGTTAGGATTCGGGTTCAGGTTCGTGTTAGGCTGAGGGTTAGGGTTAGTGTTAGGTTTAGGGTTCGGGTTACGTTTCAGGTTCGGGTTCGAGTAAGGGTTAGGGTAAGGGTTAGGATTAGGAGAGGGTTAGGGTTAGGGTTACTGTTAGGGTTAGGTTTTGGGTTAGGGTTCGTGTTAGGGTACGGGTTAGGGTTAGGGTTCGGGTTAGGGTTAGGTTTAGGGTTATATTTCGGGTATGGTTAGGGTTAGGGTTAGAGTTCTGGTTAGGATTCGGGTTCGGGTTAGGGTTCGGGTTAGGGCTAGGGTTCGGGTTAGGGTTAGGGTTCGGGTTAGGGGTTCGGGTTTGGGTTCGTGTTACGGATTCGGGTTCGGGTTAGGGTTAGGGTTCGGGTTCAGATTCATGTCAGGGTTAGGGTTCGGGTTCCGGTCAGGGTTCGGGTTAGGGTAAGGTCAGGGTCAGGGTCAGGGTTTAGGGTTTAGAGTCAGGGTCAGGGTCAGGGTTAGGTTTGGGGTCAGGGTCAGGTATTAGGGTTTAGGGTTAGGATTAGGGTCAGGGTCATGGTCAGGATCAGGGTCAGGGTCAGTGTCAGGGTTAGGGTTAGGGTTCGTGTTCGGTTGACAGTTCGCGTCGGGTTCCGGTTCGGGTTAGGGATGGGGTTAGGGTTAGTGTTCGGGTTAGGGTTCGGCTTAGGGTTAGGTTTCGGGTAAGGGTTCGGGTTCGGGTTACGGTACGGGTTATGGTTAGGGTTCGGGTTAGGGTTAGGGTTAGGGTCGGGTTAGTTTTAGGGTTAGGGTTAGGGTTAGGGTTACGGTTAGGGTTCGGGTTAGGGTTAGGTTTCAGCTTAGGGTTAGGGTTCTGGTTAGGGTTAGGGTTCGGGTTAGGGTTAGGATCAGGGTCAGGGTTTAGGGATTAGGGTCAGTGTCAGGGTCAGCGTTAGGTTTAGGGTGAGGGTCATGGTTAGGGTTAGGGTCAGGGTCAGGTTTTAGGGTTTGGGGTTAGGGTTAGGTTCAGGGTTAGGATTAGGGTTAGGGTTAGGGTTAGGGTTCGGATTCGGTTTAGGCTTAGGGTTAGGGTTTGTGTTCGGGTTAGGGTTAGGTTTAGGGTTAGGGTTAGGCTGAGGTTTAGGGTTAGGGTTATGGTTAGGGTTAGGGTTCGGGTTAGGCTGACGGTTAGTGTTAGGGTTAGGGTTTGGTTTAAGGTTAGGGTTCGGGTTCAAGTTCACGTCAGGGTTAGTGTTCGGGTTAGGGTTAGGGTAAGGGTTAAGTTAGGGTTAGAATTCGGATTCGGGTTAGGCTGAGGGTTAGGGTTAGGTTTAGGGTACTTTTAGGGTTCAGGTTAGGGTTAGCGTTCGGTTTAGGACTAGGGTTCGGGTTAGGGTTACGGTTCAGTTTAGGGTTAGAGTTCGGGTAAGGGTTCGGGTTCGGGTTAGGGTACGGGTTACGGTTAGGGTTAGGGTTAGGGTTAGGGTTCGGGTTAGGGTTAAGTTAGGGTTAGGGTTAGGGTTAGGGTTAGGGTTAGGGTTCGGGTTATGGTTTGAGTTAGGGTTAGGGTTAGGGTTAGGGTTAGGCTTAGGGTTAGGGTTTGGTTTAGGGTTAGAGTTCGGGTAGTGTTAGGGTTATGGTTAGGGTTAGGGTTAGGGTTAGGGTTAGGGTTAGGTTTCGTGTTCGGGTTATGGTTCGGGTTAGGGTTAGGTTTTGGATTCGGGTTCGGGTTCATGTTAGGGTTAGGGTTAGGGTTCGGGTTAGGGTTAGGGTTCGGGTTCCGATTATGGTTAGGTTTAGGGTTAGGGTTAGGGTTAGGGTTACGGTTAGGGTTAGGGTTAGAATTAGGGTTAGGGTTAGGGTTAGGGTTAGTGTTCGGGTTAGGGTTAGGGTTACGGTTAGGGTTTGGGTTAGGGTTAGGGTTCGGATAGGTTAGGGTTAGGGTTAGGGTTAGGATTAGGGTTAGTGTTCGGGTTAGGGTTACGGTTAGGGTTTGGGTTAGGGTTAGGGTTCGGATAGGGTTAGGGTTAGAGTTAGGGCTCAGATTCGGGTTAGGGTTAAGTTTAATGTTAGTGTTAGAGTCAGGGTTAGGGTTAGCGTTCGTGTTAGGGTTCGGGTGAGGGTTAGGGTTAGGGTTAGGGTTAGGGTTCGGGTTAGGTTTCGGGTTGATGTTCGCGTCAGGGTTAGTGTTCAGGTTCGGGTCAGGGTTCGGGTTAGGGTGAGGGTCAGGGTCAGTGTCAGGGTTTAGGGTTTAGGGTCAGGGTCAGGGTCAGGTTTAAGGTTAGGTTCAGGGTCAGGTTTGAGGGTTTAGGGTGAGGGTTAGGGTCAGGGTCATGGTCAGGGTCAGGGTTAGGTTTCGTGATTAGGGTTCGGGTCAGGTTCGGGTTCGGTTTAGGGATAGGGTTCGGGTTAGGGTTCGGGTGAGGGTTCGCATTAGGGTTTGGGTTCATGTAAGGGTTCGGGTTAGGGTTAGGCTTAGGGTTAGGGGTTTGGTTTCGGGTTCAGGTTCGGGGTTTGGGTTCGGGGTCAGGTTCGCGTCAGGGTTAGGCTTCAGGTTCCGGTCAGGGTTTGGGTTAGGGTTAGGGTCAGGGTCAGTGTCAGGGTTAGGGTTAGGGTCAAGGTCAGTGTTTAGGGATTAGGGTTAGGGTGAGGGTACGGGTTAGGGTTAGGGTTACGGTTAGGGTTCGGGTTAGGGTTAGGGTTTGGGTTAGGGTTAGGGTTCGGGGAGGGTTAGGGTTAGGGTTCGGGTATGGGTTAGGGTTAGGGAAGGGTTCGGGTTCGGGTTAGGGTTAGGGTTCGGGTTAGGGTTTGAGTTAGGGTTAGGGTTAGGGTTTGGGTTAGGGTTTGAGTTAGGGCCAGGGTTCGGGTTAGTTTTAGGGTTAGGGTTAGGGTTCTTGTAGGGTTAGGGTTAGGGTTAGGGTTAGGGGTTCGGGTTCGGGGTTCGGGTTCGGGTTAGGTTTTGGGTTCAAAATCGCGTCAGGTTTAGTGTTCTGGTTCGGGTCAGGTTTCGGTTAGCGTTCGGTTTCGGGTTAAGGTTAGGGTTAGGGTTATGGTTACGGTTCGGGTTAGGGTTAGGGTTAGGTTTAGGGTTAGGGTTTGGTATAGGATTAGGGTTAGGGTTAGGGTTAGGGTTAGGGTTAGAATTGGTGTTCGGGTTAGGGTTCGGGTTAGGGTTAGGTTTAGGGTTAGGGTTAGGGTTAGGGGTTCGAGTTTGGGGTCAGGTTAGGGGTTAGGGTTAGGGTTAGGGTTAGGGTTAGGGTTCGGGTTAGGATTCGGTATAGGGTTAGGGTTCGGGTTAGGGTTCGGTTTCGGGTTAAGGTTAGGGTTAGGTTTATGGTTAGGTTTCGGGTTAGCGTTAGGGTTAGGGTTAGGGTTAGGGTAAGGGTTTGGTTTCGGGTTAGGGTTAGGGTTAGGGTTCACGTTACGCTTAGGGTTAGGTTTAGGGTTAGGGTTAGTTTTCGTGGTAGGGTTAGGGTTAGGGTTCGGTTTCGGGTTAGGGTTAGGATTAGTGGTAGGGTTCGGGTTAGGGCTAGGGTTCTGGTTAGGGTTAGGGTTAGGGTTAGGGTCAGGGTAATGGTCAGGTTCAGGCTAAGTGTCTGGGTCAGGGTGTAGGGTTTGGGTTCCAGTTAGGGTACGGGTCAGGTAAGAGACCACAGTGCCCAGGCACCGTCTGAGCTCTTCCCTCATCCCGGCGGTTTTGCTAGCAGGAGTTCAACCCGAACGAACACAGCCCGGAGACCCCCTGGGGCCCAAACGGCTTCCGACGAACAATATGCTCTTGCCGTGGAAAACCTATCCCAAGTGGGTGTAGCCAGGTCAACAAAATGCCACACACCAAGGTGGAAGAGACAACATGGCCCAAGCATGGTCTAAGACCCTACCTCGTCTCTGTGCTTTGGGAAGCCGAAGGGACCCCCGAGGCACACGGCCCTGAGGCGCGTTGGGCAGAGAGCCGGCCTACCATGGAAAAACTTTCCGGAGGTGCAGACCCTATCCCAAGGGGTGGTGGCAAGGGAAAAAAATGCCATCTCCTTCTCTGGAAGAAACCCCAGTGCCCAGCCATGTTCTAAGCCCTCCTCTCCTCCCTGGGCTTCTGGCAGCAGGAGTGAAAAGAGAGGAGCACAGCACTGGGACCCGATTGACAGAAACCGGCTTCCCCCGAGGAAGTCCTTCTCCACGTGCAGACATGCTCCCAGGTGCCTGTTGCAAGGTGAAGGAAATGCCATACACTGACCTGGAAGAGACCACAGGGCCCAGGCACAGTCTGAGCCCTTCCCTCATCCCGGGGGTTTTGCTTGCAGGAGGTCCACCGCAACAAACACAGCCCGGAGACCCCCTGGGGCCCAAACGGCTTCCGACGAACAATATGCTCTTGCTGCGGAATACCTATCCCAAGTGGGGGTAGCCAGGTCAACAAAATGCCACACACCCAGGTGTAAGAAACAACATTGCCCAGGCATGGTCTTAGCCCCTGACCTCGTCCCTGTGCTTTGGGGAGCCGGAGGGACACCCGAGGACCACGGCCCTGAGACCCCTTTGCAAAAAGCCGGCTTCCCACGGAAACAGTTTTCCTGAGGTGCACACCCTCTCCCAAGTGGTTGTGGCAAGGTAAAGCAAATGCCCTCCACTTCTCTGGAAGAAACCACAGTGCCCAGCCATGTTCTAAGCCCTCCCATCCTCCCTGGGCTTCTGGCAGCAGGAGTGAAAAGAGAGGAGCAGAGCACTGGGACCCGTTTGACAGAAACCGGCTTCCCACGAGAAAGTCCTTTTCCACGTGCAGACATGCTCCCCAGTGCCTGTGGCAAGGTGAAAGAAATGCCATACACTGACCTGGAAGAGACCACAGGGCCCAGGCACAGTCTGAACCCTTCCCTCATCCCGGCGGTTTTGCTAGCGGGAGTTCAACCCCAACGAACACAGCCCGGAGACCCTGAGGCAAAAACGGCTTCCGACAAAAAAGAGGTGCTTGCTGTGGAAAACCTATCCCAAGTGGGGGTAGCCAGGTCAACGAAATGCCACACCACCAGGTGTAAGAAACAACGTTACCCAGGCACGGTCTAAGCCCCTCACCTCGTCCCTGTGCTTTGGGGAGCCGGAGGGACAGCCGAGGCCCACGGCCCTGAGAACCCTTTGCAAAAAGCCGGCTTCCCACGGAAACAGCTTTCCTGAGGTGCAGACCCTATCCCAAGGGGTGGTGGCAAGGGAAAGCAAATGCCATCCCCTTCTCTGGAAGAAACCCCAGTGCCCAGCCATGTTCTAAGCCCTCCCCTCCTCACTGGGCTTCTGGCAGCAGGAGAGAAAAGAGAGGAGCACAGCAATGGGACTCTTTGACAGAAACCGGCTTCCCACGAGGAAGTCCTTCTCCACGTGCAGACATGCTTCCCAGTGCCTGTGGCAAGGTGAAGGAAATGCCATACACTGACCAGGAAGAGACCACAGGGCCCAGGCACAGTCTGAGCACTTGCCTCATCCCGGCGGTTTTGTTAGCAGGAATTCCACCACAAGGAACACAGCCCGGAGACCCCCTGGGGCCCAAACGGCTTCCGAAGAACAATATGCTCTTGCTGTGGAAAACCTATCCCAAGTGGGGGTAGCCAGGTCAACAAAATGCCAAACACCCAGGTGTAAGAAACAACATTGCCCAAGCATGGTCTAAGCCACTCACCTCGTCCCTGTGCTTTGGGGAGCCGGAGGGACAGCCGAGCCCCACGGCCCTGAGACCAGTTTGGCCAAAAGCCGGCTTCCCACGGAAACAATTTTCCTGAGGTGCACACCTTCTCACAAGTGTTTGTGGCAAGGTAAAGCAAATGCCATCCACTTCTCTGGAAGAAACCACAGTGCCCAGCCATGTTCTAAGCCCTTCCCTCTTCCCTGGGCTTCTGGCAGCAGGAGTGAAAAGAGAGGAGCAGAGCACTGGGACCCGTTTGACAAAAACCGGCTTCCCACGGGAAAGTCTTTCTCCACGTGCAGACATGCTCCCAGATGCCTGTGGCAAGGGGAAGGAAATGCCATACACTGACCTGGAAGAGACCACAGTGCCCAGGCACAGTCTGAACCCTTCCTCATCCCGGCGGTTTTGCTACCAGGAGTTCAACCCCAACGAACACAGCCCGGAGACCCGAAGGCAAAAACGGCTTCCGACGAACAATAGGTGCTTGCTGGGGAAAACCTATCCCAAGTGGGGGTAGCCAGGTCAACAAAATGCCACACACCCAGGTGTAAGAAACAACATTGCCCAGGCATGGTCTAAGCCCCTCACCTCGTCCCTGTGCTTTGGGGAGCCGGAGGGACACACGAGGCCCACGGCCCTGAGAACCCTTTGCAAAAAGCCGGCTTCCCACGGAAACAGTTTTCCTGAGTTGCAGACCCTCTCACAAGTGGTTGTGGCAAGGTAAAGCAAATGCCCTCCACTTCTCTGGAAGAAACCACAGTGCCCAGCCATGTTCTAAGCCCTCCCATCCTCCCTGGGCTTCTGGCAGCAGGAGTGAAAAGAGAGGAGAAGAGCACTGGGACCCGTTTGACAAAAACCGGCTTCCCACGGGAAAGTCTTTCCCCACGTGCAGACATGCTCCCAGGTGCCTGTGGCAAGGGGAAGGAAATGCCATACACTGACCTGGAAGAGACCACAGGGCCCAGGCACAGTCTGAACCCTTCCCTCATCCCGGCAGTTTTGCTAGCAGGAGTTCAACCCCAACGAACACAGCCCGGAGACCCTGAGGCAAAAACGGCTTCCGACGAACAAGAGGTGCTTGACTGGAAAACCTATCCCAAGTGGGGGTAGCCAGGTCAACAAAATGCCACACACCCAGGTGTAAGAAACAACATTGCCCAGGCACGGTCTAAGCCCCTCACCTCGTCCCTGTGCTTTGGGGAGCCGGAGGGAAAGCCGATCCCCCCGGCCCTGAGACCCCTTTGCAAAAAGCCGGCTTCCCACAGAAACAGTTTTCCTGAGGTGCAGACCCTATCACAAGTGGTTGTGGCAACGTAATGCAAATGCCCTCCACTTCTCTGGAAGAAACCACAGTGCCCAGCCATGTTCTAAGCCCTCCCCTCCTCCCTGGGCTTCTGGCAGCAGGAGTGAAAAGAGAGGAGCAGAGCACTGGAACCTGTTTGACAAAAACCGGCTTCCCACGGGAAAGTCTTTCTCCAGGTGCAGACGTGCTCCCAGGTGCCTGTGGCTATGGGAAGGAAATGCCATACACTGACCTGGAAGAGACCACAGGGCCCAGGCACAGTCTGAACACTTCCCTCATCCTGGCGGTTTTGCTAGCAGGAGTTCAACCCCAACGAACACAGCCCAGAGACCCCTGGGGCAAAACCGGCTTCCGACGAACAATAGGTGCTTCCTGTAAAAAACCTATCCCAAGTGGGGGTAGCCAGGTCAACGAAATGCCACACCACCAGGTGTAAGAAACAACATTGCCCAGGCACGGTCTAAGCCCCTCACCTCGTCCCTGTGCTTTGGGGAGCCGGAGGGACAGCCGAGGCCCACGGCCCTGAGAACCCTTTGCAAAAAGCCGGCTTCCCAAGGAAACAGCTTTCCTGAGGTGCAGACCCTATCCCAAGGGGTGGTGGCAAGGGAAAGCAAATGCCATCCCCTTCTCTGGAAGAAACCCCAGTGCCCAGCCTTGTTCTAAGCCCTCCCCTCCTCCCTGGGCTTCTGGCAGCAGGAGAGAAAAGAGAGGAGCACAGCACTGGGACCCGTTGACAAAAACCAGCTTCCCACAAGGAAGTCCTTCTCCACGTGCAGAAATTCTCCCCAGTGCCTGTGGCAAGGTGAAAGAAATGCCATACACTGACCTGGAAGAGACCACAGGGCCCAGGCACAGTCTGAGCCCTTCCCTCATCCCGGCGGTTTTGCTAGCAGGAGTTCAACCCCAACGAACACAGCCCGGAGACCCCATGGGGCCCAAACGGCTTCCGACAAACAATATGCTCTTGCTGTGGAAAACCTATCCCAAGTGGGGGTAGCCAGGTCAACAAAATGCCACACACCCAGGTGGATAAAACAACATTGCGCAGGCATGGTCTAAGCCACTCACCTCGTCCCTGTGCTTTGGGGATCTGGAGGGACCCCCGAGGCCCACGGCCCTGAGGCCCGTTGGGCAGAAAGCCGGCTTCCCAAGGAAACAGCTTTCCTGAGGTGCAGACCCTATCCCAAGGGGTGGTGGCAAGGGAAAGCAAATGCCATCCCCTTCTCTGGAAGAAACCCCAGTGCCCAGCCATGTTCTAAGCCCTCCCCTCCTCCCTGGGCTTCTGGCAGCAGGAGTGAAAAGAGAGGAACACAGCACTGGGACCCGTTTGACAGAAACCGGCTTCCCCCGAGGAAGTCCTTCTCCACGTGCAGACATGCTCCCCAGTGCCTGTGGCAAGGTGAAGGAAATACCATACACTGACCTGGAAGAGACCACAGGGCCCAGGCACAGTCTGAGCCCTTCCCTCATCCCGGCGGTTTTGCTAGCAGGAGTTCAACCCCAATGAACACAGCCCGGAGACCCCCTGGGGCCCAAACGGCTTCCGAGGAACAATATGCTCTTGCTGTGGAAAACCTATCCCAAGTGGGGGTAGCCAGGTCAACAAAATGCCACACACCCAGGTGGAAGAAACAACATGGCCCAGGCATGGTCTAAGCCCCTCACCTCGTCCCTGTGCTTTGAGGAGCCGGAGGGACCCCCGAGGCCCACGGCCCTGAGGCCCGTTGGGCAGAAAGCCGGCTTCCCAAGGAAACAGCTTTCCTGAGGTGCAGACCCTATCCCAAGGGGTGGTGGCAAGGGAAAGCAAATGCCATCCCCTTCTCCGGAAGAAACCCCAGTGCCCAGCCATGTTCTAAGCCCTCCCCTCCTCCCTGGGCTTCTGGCAGCAGGAGAGAAAAGAGAGGAGCACAGCACTGGGACCCTTTGACAGAAACCGGCTTCCCACGAGGAAGTCCTTCTCCACGTGCTGACATGATTCCCAGTGCCTGTGGCAAGGTGAAGGAAAAGCCATGCACTGAACTGGAAGAGACCACAGGGCCCAGGCACAGTCTGAGCCCTTCCCTCATCCCAGTGGTTTTGCTAGCAGGAGTTCAACCCCAAGGAACACAGCCCGGAGACCCCCTGCAGCCGAAACGGCTTCCGACAAACAATATGCTCTTGCTGTGGAAAACCTATCCCAAGTGGGGGTAGCCAGGTCAACAAAATGCCACACAACCAGGTGGAAGAAACAACATGGCCCAGGCATGGTCTAAGCCCCTCACCTCGTCCCTGTGCTTTGGGGAGCCGGAGGGACAGCCGAGGCCCACGGCCCTGAGACCCCTTTGCAAAAAGCCGGCTTCCCACGGAAACAGTTTTCCTGAGGTGCAGACCCTCTCACAAGTGGTTGTGGCAAGGTAAAGCAAATTCCCTCCACTTCTCTGGAAGAAACCACAGTGCCCAGCCATGTTCTAAGCCCTCCCATCCTCCCTGGGCTTCTGGCTGCAGGAGTGAAAAGAGAGGAGGACAGCACTGGGACGCTTTGACAGAAACCGGCTTCCACGAGGAAGTCCTTCTCCACGTGCAGACATGCTCCCCAGTGTCTGTGGCAAGGGGAAGGAAATGCCATACACTGACCTGGAAGAGACCACAGGGCCCAGGCACAGTCTGAGCCCTTCCCTCATCCCGGCGGTTTTGCTAGCAGGAGTTCAACCCCAACGAACACAGCTCGGAGACCCCCTGGGACCCAAACGGCTTCCGAGGAACAATATGCTCTTGCTGTGGAAAACCTATCCCAAGTGGGGGTAGCCAGGTCAATAAAATGCCACACACCCAGGTGTAAGAAACAACAGTGCCCAGGCATGGTCTAGGCCCCTCACCTCGTCCCTGTGCTTTGGGGAGCCGAAGGGACCCCCGAGGCCCACGGCCCTGAGAACCCTTTGCAAAAAGCCGGCTTCCCACGGAAACAGCTTTCCTGAGGTGCAGACCCTATCCCAAGGGGTTGTGGCAAGGGAAAAAAATGCCATCTCCTTCTCTGGAAGAAACCCCAGTGCCCAGCCATGTTCTAAGCCCTCCCCTCCTCCCTGGGCTTCTAGCAGCAGGAGTGAAAAGAGAGGAGGACAGCACTGGGACGCTTTGACAGAAACCGGCTTCCACGAGGAAGTCCTTCTCCACGTGCAGACATGCTC
The DNA here is from genome assembly GCF_024610735.1 of Ursus americanus. Classification (NCBI taxonomy): domain Eukaryota; kingdom Metazoa; phylum Chordata; class Mammalia; order Carnivora; family Ursidae; genus Ursus; species Ursus americanus. The sequence continues at coordinate 463,736 of NW_028273651.1, forward strand.
CCCAGTGTCTGTGGCAAGGGGAAGGAAATGCCATACACTGACCTGGAAGAGACCACAGGGCCCAGGCACAGTCTGAGCCCTTCCCTCATCCCGGCGGTTTTGCTAGCAGGAGTTCAACCCCAACGAACACAGCCCGGAGACCCCATGGGGCCCAAACGGCTTCCGACAAACAATATGCTCTTGCTGTGGAAAACCTATCCCAAGTGGGGGTAGCCAGGTCAACAAAATGCCACACAACCAGGTGGAAGATACAACATGGCCCAGGCATGGTCTAAGCACCTCACCTCGTCTCTGTGCTTTGGAGAGCCGGAGGGACACCCGAGGCCCACGGCCCTGAGGCCCGTTGGGCAGAAAGCCGGCTTCCCACAAAAAAGCTTTCCTGAGGTGCAGACCCTATCCCAAGGGGTGGTGGCAAGGGAAAGCAAATGCCATCCCCTTCTCTGGAAGAAACCCCAGTGCCCAGCCATGTTCTAAGCCCTCCCCTCCTCCCTGGGCTTCTGGCAGCAGGAGCAAAAAGAGAGGAGCACAGCACTGGGACCCTTTGAGAGAAACCGGCTTCCCACGAGAAAGTCCTTCTCCACGTGCAGACATGCTCCCCAGTGCCTGTGGCAAGGTGAAGGAAATGCCATACACTGACCTGGAAGAGACCACAGGGCCCAGGCACAGTCTGAGCCCTTCCCTCATCCCGGCGGTTTTGCTAGCAGGAGTTCAACCCCAAGGAACACAGCCCGGACACCCCCCGGGGCCCAAACGGCTTCCGACGAACAATGTGCTCTTGCTGTGGAAAACCTAACTCAAGTGGGGGTAGCAAGGTCAACAAAATGCCACACACCCAGGTGGAAGAAACAACATGGCCCAGGCATGGTCTAAGCCCCTCACCTCTTCCCTGTGCTTTGGGGAGCCGGAGGGACCCCCGAGGCCCACGGCCCTGAGGCCCGTTGGGCAGAAAGCCGGCTTCCCACGGAAACAGCTTTCCTGAGGTGCAGACCCTATCCCAAGTGGTGGTGGCAAGGGAAAGCCAATGCCATCCCCTTCTCTGGAAGAAACCCCAGTGCCCAGGCATGTTCTAAGCCCTCCCATCCTCCCTGGGCTTCTGGCAGCAGGAGTGAAAAGAGAGGAGCACAGTACTGGGATCCGTTTGACAGAAACCGGCTTCCCAGGGGGAAGTCCTTCCCCACGTGTAGACATGCTCCCAGGTGCCTGTGGCAAGGGGAAGGAAATGCCATACACTGACCTGGAAGAGACCACAGGGCCCAGGCACAGTCTGAGCCCTTCCCTCATCCCGGCGGTTTTGCTAGCAGGAGTTCAACCCCAACGAACACAGCCCGGAGACCCCATGGGGCCCAAACGGCTTCCGACAAACAATATGCTCTTGCTGTGGAAAACCTATCCCAAGTGGGGGTAGCCAGGTCAACAAAATGCCACACAACCAGGTGGAAGATACAACATGGCCCAGGCATGGTCTAAGCACCTCACCTCGTCTCTGTGCTTTGGAGAGCCGGAGGGACACCCGAGGCCCACGGCCCTGAGGCCCGTTGGGCAGAAAGCCGGCTTCCCACGGAAAAAGCTTTCCTGAGGTGCAGACCCTATCCCAAGGGGTGGTGGCAAGGGAAAGCAAATGCCATCCCCTTCTCTGGAAGAAACCCCAGTGCCCAGCCATGTTCTAAGCCCTCCCATCCTCCCTGGGCTTCTGGCAGCAGGAGCGAAAAGAGAGGAGCACAGCACTGGGACCCTTTGAGAGAAACCGGCTTCCCACGAGGAAGTCCTTCTCCACGTGCAGACATGCTCCCCAGTGCCTGTGGCAAGGTGAAGGAAATGCCATACACTGATCTGGAAGAGACCACAGGGCCCAGGCACAGTCTGAGCCCTTCCCTCATCCCGGCGGTTTTGCTAGCAGGAGTTCAACCCCAAGGAACACAGCCCGGACACCCCCCGGGGCCCAAACGGCTTCCGACGAACAATGTGCTCTTGCTGTGGAAAACCTAACCCAAGTGGGGGTAGCAAGGTCAACAAAATGCCACACACCCAGGTGGAAGAAACAACATGGCCCAGGCATGGTCTAAGCCCCTCACCTCGTCCCTGTGCTTTGGGGAGCCGGAGGGACCCCCGAGGCCCACGGCCCTGAGGCCCGTTGGGCAGAAAGCCGGCTTCCCACGGAAACAGCTTTCCTGAGGTGCAGACCCTATCCCAAGGGGTGGTGGCAAGGGAAAGCCAATGCCATCTCCTTCTCTGGAAGAAACACCAGTGCCCAGCCATGTTCTAAGCCCTCCCATCCTCCCTGGGCTTCTGGCAGCAGGAGTGAAAAGAGAGGAACACAGCACTGGGACTCTTTGACAGAAACCGGCTTCCAACGAGGAAGTCCTTCTCCCCGTCCAGACATGCTCCCCAGTGCCTGTGGCAAGGTGAAGGAAATGCCATACACTGACCTGGAAGAGACCACAGGGCCCAGGCACAGTCTGAGCCCTTCCCTCATCCCGGCGGTTTTGCTAGCAGGAGTTCAACCCCAACGAACACAGCCCGGAGACCCCTGGGGCCCAAACGGCTTCCGACGAACAATATGCTCTTGCTGTGGAAAATCTATCCCAAGTGGGGGTAGCCAGGTCAACAAAATGCCACACACCAAGGTGGAAGAGACAACATGGCCCAGGCATGGTCTTAGCCCCTCACCTCGTCTCTGTGCTTTGGGGAGCCGGAGGGACACCCGAGGCCCACGGCCCTGAGACCCGTTTGGCCAAAAGCCGGCTTCCCACGGAAACAGTTTTCCTGAGGTGCAGACCCTCTCACAAGTGGTTGTGGCAAGGTAAAGCAAATGCCATCCACGACTCTGGAAGAAACCGTAGTGCCCAGCCATGTTCTAAGCCCTCCCATCCTCACTGGGCTTCTGGCAGCAGGAGTGAAAAGAGAGGAGCACAGCACTGGGACCCGTTTGACAAAAGCCGGCTTCCCACGAAAAAGCCTTTCTCCACGTGCAGACATCCTCCCAAGTGCTGAGGACATAGTACTGAGACATATTTGGCAGAAACGGGTTCAAATGAAAAATATTTCTTGATGTGCAAACTCTATCTTAATTTGTTGTGGCAAGGTAAAGGATGTGCCATATGCTTATTTGTAAGAAATAACTGGTCCCATGGACGGTCTGAGCCCTAAGATCATCACTGTTCTTTTGGTATCATGAGTTAAAACCGAGGCAAACAGCTGAGAAAATTTGGCAAAAACCGCCTTTCAATGAAATAAATTTTCTCTTTTGCAAACTCTATCATAATTGTTTGTGCCAATGTAAAGAAAATGCCATACGCTTATCTGTAAGAAACAAGTTTCCAGGATCGGTCTGAGCCCTCACATCATCATAGTGATTTCGGTAGCATTAGTTAATCCCAAACAACACGGTATTGAGACACATTTGACAAAAAACCGCTTCCAACGAAAAATATTTTGTTCATGTTGAAACCCTATCATATGTGGTTGTGGCAATGTAAAGAAAATGCCACACCCTTATGTGTAAGAAACAACATTACCCAGGAACAGTCTAAGCCCTAACATCATCACTGTGCTTTTGGTAGCATGAGTGAAACCCGAGGAATACAGCACTTAGACACATTTGGGAAAAACCGGCTTCCAATGAAAACGATTTTCTTAACGTGGAAACCCTATCACAAGGGGTTGTGGAAGGTAAAGTAAAAAAGCGGAGTTCCAACGAGAAATATTTTCTTCACGTAGAAACCCGTTCCTGGGCACTGTTGTTTCTTACACATAAGGGTGTGGCATTTATTTATCTGGCCACAACCACTTACGTTTGGGTTTGAAAGGGAAGAAAATATTATTCATTGGAACGCGATTTTTGCCAAATGTGTCTTAGTGCTGTTTGCCTCCGCTTTAACTCCCGCTCCCAAAAGCACAGTGCTGATATTAAGGCTCAGACTGTTCCAGGGCACTGTTGTTTCTTACAGATAAGCGTATGGCATTTTCTTTACATTGGCACAAACAATTATGGGTTTCGGGTTCGGGTTCGGGTTAGGGGTTTGGGTTCTGGTTCTGGTTCTGGTTCGGGTAGGTTTCAGGTTCGGGTCGGGTAGGGTTCGGGTTCGGGTAGGGTTCGGTTTCAGTTACGGTTCGGGTTCGGTATCGGTTTCGCTTTCAGTTATGGATTCGGGTTCGGGTTCGGGTTAGGGGTTAGGGTTCGGGTTCGGGTTCTGGTTCGATATTGGTTTCGCTTTCGAGTATGGATTCGGGTTCGGGTTCGGGTTAGGATTAGGGTTCGGGTTCGGGTTAGGATTAGGGTTCGGGTTCGGGTTCGGGTTCAGGCTCGGGTTAGGGTTCGGGTTAGGGTTAGGGTAAGGGTTCGGGTTAGGGTTCGGGTTCGGGTTTGGGTTAGGGTTCGGTTTAGGGTTAGGGTTCGGGTTAGGGTTAGGGTTCGGGTTCGGTTTAGGGTTAGGGTTAGGATTAGGGTTAGGGTTAGGGTTAGGGTTCGGGTTAGGGTTCGGGTTCGGGTTAGGTTTCGGGTTAGGGTTAGGGTTAGGGTTCGGGTTCGGTTTCGGGTTAGGGGTCGGGTTAGGGTTAGGGTTCGGGTTCGGGTTAGGGTTCGGGTTCGGGTTAGGTTTCGGGTTAGGTTTAGGGTTCGGGTTAGGGTTAGGGTTAGGGTTCGGGTTTGGTTTCGGGTTAGGGGTCGGGTTCGGGTTCGGGTTAGGGTTAGGGTAAGGGTTCGGGTTAGGGTTAGGGTTCGTGTTAGGGTTCGGGTTAGGGTTAGGGTTCGGGTTCGGGTTAGGGTTAGGATTCGGGTTCGGTTTCGGGTTAGGGTTCGGGTTAGGTTTCAGGTTAGGGATAGGGTTAGGGTTTGGGTCAGGTTAGGGTTAGTGTTCGGGTTAGGGTTAGGGTTAGGGTTCGGGTTAGGGTTCGTTTTCGGGTTAGGGTTCGGGTTAGGGTTAGGGTTCGGGTTCGGGTTAGGTTTCGGTTTAGGTTTAGGGTTCGGGTTAGGGTTAGGGTTAGGGTTCGGGTTCGGTTTCGGGTTAGGGGTCGGGTTCGGGTTCGGGTTAGGGTTAGGGTAATGGTTAGGGTTAGGGTTAGAGTTCTGGTTAGGGTTAGGGTTAGGGTTAGGGTTCGGGTTCGGTTTCGGGTTAGGGTTCGGGTTAGGGTTAGGGTTAGGGTTAGGCTTAGGGTAAGAGTTAGGGTTAGGGTTAGGGTTCGGGTTCGGTTTCGGGTTAGGGTTACGGGTAGGGTTAGGGTTCGGGTTCGGGTTAGGCTTAGGGTAAGAGTTAGGGTTAGGGTTAGGGTTCAGGTTAGGGTTAGGGTTAGGGTTAGGGTTACGGTTCGGGTTCGGGTCGGGTTAGGGTTCGGGTTAGGCTTAGGGTTAGGGTTCGGGTTAGGGTTTGGGTTAGGGTTAGGGTTTGGATTCAGGTTCGGGTTCTCATTAGGGTTAGGGTTAGGGTTAGGGTTCGGGTTAGGGTTAGGGTTCGGGTTATGTTTTAGGGTTAGGATTAGTGTTCGGGTTCGGGTTAGGGTTAGGGTTAGGTTTCAGGTTAGGCATAGGGTTAGGGTTAGGGTCGGGTTAGGTTTAGTGTTCGGCTTAGGGTTACGGTTAGGGTTAGGGTTCGGGTTCGGTTTTGGGTTAGGTTTAGGGTTAGGGTTAGGGTTAGGGTTAGGGTTAGGGTTAGGGTAAGAGTTTGGTTTAGGGTTAGGGTTAGGGTTAGGGTTCACGTTACGCTTAGGGTTAGGTTTAGGGTTAGGGTTAGTTTTCGTGGTAGGGTTAGGGTAAGGGTTATGTTTCGGGTTAGGGTTAGGATTAGTGATAGGGTTCGGGTTAGGGCTAGGGTTCTGGTTAGGGTTAGGGTTAGGGTTAGGGTCAGGGTAATGGTCAGGATCAGGCTAAGGGTCTGGGTCAGGGTATAGGGTTTGGGTTCCAGTTAGGGTACGGGTCAGGTAAGAGACCACAGTGCCCAGGCACCGTTGAGCTCTTCCCTCATCCCGGCGGTTTTGCTAGCAGAAGTTCAACCCCAACGAACACAGCCCGGAGACCCCTGGGGCAAAAACGGCTTCCGACGAACAATATGCTCTTGCTGTGGAAAACCTATCCCAGTGGGGGTAGCCAGGTAAACAAAATGCCACACACCCAGGGGTAAGAAACAACATTGCCCAGGCAAGGTCTAAGCCCCTCACCTCGTCCCTGTGCTTTGGGGAGCTGGAGGGACACCCGAGGCCCACGGGCCTGAGACCTGTTTGGCCAAAAGCCGGCTTCCCACGGAAACAGTTTTCCTGAGGTGCAGACCCTCTCACAAGTGGTTGTGGCAAGGTAAAGCAAATGCCATCCACTTCTCTGGAAGAAACCACAGTGCCCAGCCATGTCTAAGCCCTCCCCTCCTCCCTGGGCTTCTGGTAGCAGGAGTGAAAAGAGAGCAACACAGCACTGGGACCCTTTGACAGAAACCGGCTTCCCACGAGGAAGTCCTTCACCACATGCACACATGCTCCCCAGTGCCTGTGGCAAGGTGAAGGAAATGACATACACTGACCTGGAAGAGGCCACAGGGCCCAGGCACAGTCTGAGCCTTTCCCTCATCCCGGCAGTTTTGCTAGCAGGAGTTCAACCCCAACGAAAACAGCCCGGAGACCCGCAGGGGCCGAAACGGCTTCCGACGAACAATATGCTCTTGCTGTGGAAAACCTATCCCAAGTGGGTGTAGCCAGGTCAACAAAATGCCACACACCAAGGTGGAAGAGACAACATGGCCCAAGCATGGTCTAAGCCCCTACCTCGTCTCTGTGCTTTGGGGAGCCGGAGGGACCCCCGAGGCACACGGCCCTGAGGCGCGTTGCGCAGAAAGCCGGCCTACCATGGAAAAACTTTCCTGAGGTGCAGACCCTATCCCAAGGGGTGGTGGCAAGGGAAAAAAATGCCATCTCCTTCTCTGGAAGAAACCCCAGTGCCCAGCCATGTTCTAAGCCCTCCCCTCCTCCCTGGGCTTCTGGCAGCAGGAGTGAAAAGAGAGGAGCACAGCACTGGGACCCGTTTGACAGAAACCGTCTTCCCACGAGGAAGTCCTTCACCACGGGCAGACATGCTCCCCAGTGCCTGTGGAAGGTGAAGGAAATGCCATACACTGACCTGGAAGAGGCCACAGGGACCAGGCACAGTCTGAGCCTTTCCCTCAACCCGGCGGTTTTGCTAGCAGGAGTTCAACCCCAACGAACACAGCCCGAACACCCGCTGGAGCCCAAACGGCTTCCGACGAACAATACGCTCTTGCTGTGGAAAACCTATCCCAAGTGGGGGTAGCCAGGTCAACAAAATGCCACACACCCAGGTGGAAGAAACAACATGGCCCAGGCATGGTGTAAGCCCCTCACTTCGTCCCTGTGCTTTGGGGAGCCGGAGGGACCCCCAAGGCCCACGGCCCTGAGGCCCGTTGGTCAGAAAGCCGGCTTCCCACGGAAACAGCTTTCCTGAGGTTCAGACTCTATCCCAAGGGGTGGTGGCAAGGGAAAACAAATGGCATCCCCTTCTCTGGAAGAAACCCCGTGCCCAGCCATGTTCTAAGGCGTCCCTTCCTCCCTGGGCTTCTGGCAGCAGGAGTGAAAAGAGAGGAGCACAGCACTGGGACCCGTTTGACAGAAACCGGCTTCCCCCGAGGAAGTCCTTCTTCACGTGCACACATGCTCCCCAGTGCCTGTGGCAAGGTGAAGGAAATGCCATACACTAACCTGGAAGAGACCACAGGGCCCAGGCATAGTCTGAGCCCTTCCCTCATCCCGGCGGTTTTGCTAGCAGGAGGTCCACCGCAACGAACACAGCCCGGACACCCCCTGGGGCCCAAACGGCTTCCGACGAACAATATGCTCTTGCTGCGGAAAACCTATCCCAAGTGGGGGTAGCCAGGTCAACAAAATGCCACACACCCAGGTGTAAGAAACAACATTGCCCAGGCATGGTCTAAGCCCCTCACCTCGTCCCTGTGCTTTGGGGAGCCGGAGGGACACCCGAGGACCACGGACCTGAGACCCCTTTGCAAAAGGCGGCTTCCCACGGAAACAGTTTTCTTCAGGTGCAGACCCTATCCCAAGTGGTTGTGGCAAGGTAATACAAATGCCCTCCACTTCTCTGGAAGAAACCACAGTGCCCAGCCATGTTCTAAGCCCTCCCATCCTCCCTGGGCTTCTGGCAGCAGGAGTGAAAAGAGAGGAGCAGAGCACTGGGACCCGTTTGACAGAAACCGGCTTCCCACGAGAAAGTCCTTCTCCACGTGCAGACATGCTCCGCAGTGCCTGTGGCAAGGTGAAAGAAATGCCATACACTGACCTGGAAGAGACCACAGGGCCCAGGCACAGTCTGAACCCTTCCCTCATCCCGGCGGTTTTGCTAGCGGGAGTTCAACCCCAACGAACACAGCCCGGAGACCCTGAGGCAAAAACGGCTTCCGACGAACAAGAGGTGCTTACTGTGGAAAACCTATCCCAAGTGGGGGTAGCCAGGTCAACAAAATGCCACACACCCAGGTGTAAGAAACAACATTGCCCAGGCACGGTCTATGCCCCTCACCTCGTCCCTGTGCTTTGGGGAGCCGGAGGGACAGCCGAGCCCCACGGCCCTGAGACCCCTTTGCAAAAAGCCGGCTTCCCACGGAAACAGTTTTCCTGAGGTGCACACCCTATCCCAAGTGGTTGTGGCAAGGTAATGCAAATGCCCTCCACTTCTCTGGAAGAAACCACAGTGCCCAGCCATGTTCTAAGCCCTCCCATCCTCCCTGGGCTTCTGGCAGCAGGAGTGAAAAGAGAGGAGCAGAGCACTGGGACCCGTTTGACAGAAACCGGCTTCCCACGAGAAAGTCTTTCTCCACGTGCAGACATGCTCCCAGGTGCCTGGGGCAAGGGGAAGGAAATGCCATACACTGACCTGGAAGAGACCACAGGGCCCAGGCACAGTCTGAACCCTTCCCTCATCCCGGCGGTTTTGCTAGCAGGAGTTCAACCCCAACGAACACAGCCCGGAGACCCCTGGGGCAAAAACGGCTTCCGACGAACAAGAGGTGCTTGCTGTGGAAAACCTATCCCAAGTAGGGGTAGGCAGGTCAACGAAATGCCACACACCCAGGTGTAAGAAACAACATTGCCCAGGCACGGTCTAAGCCCCTCACCTCGTCCCTGTGCTTTGGGGAGCCGGAGGGACAGCCGAGGCCCAGGGCCCTGAAACCCCTTTGCAAAAAGCCGGCTTCCCACGGAAACAGTTTTCCTGAGGTGCACACCCTATCCCAAGTGGTTGTGGCAAGGTAATGCAAATGCCCTCCACTTCTCTGGAAGAAACCACAGTGCCCAGCCATGTTCTAAGCCCTCCCATCCTCCCTGGGCTTCTGGAAGCAGGAGTGAAAAGAGAGGAGCAGAGCACTGGGACCCGTTTCACAAAAACCGGCTTCCTATGGGAAAGTCTTTCTCCACGTGCAGACATGCTCCCAGGTGCCTGTGGCAAAGGGAAGGAAATGCCATACACTGACCTGGAAGAGACCACAGGGCCCAGGCACAGTCTGAACCCTTCCCTCATCCCGGCAGTTTTGCTAGCAGGAGTTCAACCCCAACGAACACAGCCCGGAGACCCCTGGGGCAAAAACGGCTTCCTACGAACAAGAGGTGCTTGCTGTGGGAAACCTATCCCAAGTGGGGGTAGCCAGGTCAACGAAATGCCACACACCCAGGTGTAAAAAACAACATTGCCCAGGCACGGTCTAAGCCCCTCACCTCGTCCCTGTGCTTTGGGGAGCCGGAGGGACACCCGAGGCCCACGAGCCTGAGACCTGTTTGGCCAAAAGCCGGCTTTCCACGGAAACAGTTTTCCTGAGGTGCAGACCCTCTCCCAAGTAGTTGTGGCAAGGTAGGTAAAGCAAATGCCATCCACGTCTCTGGAAGAAACCACAGTGCCCATCCATGTTCTAAGCGATCCCATCCTCACTGGGCTTCTGACAGCCGGAGTGAAAAGAGAGGAGCACAGCACTGGGACCCGTTTGACAAAAACCGGCTTCCCACGGGAACGTCTTTCTCCACGTGCAGACATGCTCCCAGTTGCCTGTGGCAAGGGGAAGGAAATGCCATACACTGACCTGGAAGAGACCACAGGGCCCAGGCACAGTCTGAACCCTTCCCTCATCCCGGCGGTTTTGCTAGCAGGAGTTCAACCCCAACGAACACATCCCGGAGACCCCCTGGGACCCAAACGGCTTCCGAGGAACAATATGCTCTTGCTGTGGAAAACCTATCCCAAGTGGGGGTAGCCAGGTCAATAAAATGCCACACACCCAGGTGTAAGAAACAACATTGCCCAGGCATGGTCTAGGCCCCTCACCTCGTCCCTGTGCTTTGGGGAGCCGGAGGGACCCCCGAGGCCCACGGCCCTGAGAACCCTTTGCAAAAAGCCGGCTTCCCACGGAAACAGCTTTCCTGAGGTGCAGACCCTATCCCAAGGGGTTGTGGCAAGGGAAAAAAATGCCATCTCCTTCTCTGGAAGAAACCCCAGTGCCCAGCCATGTTCTAAGCCCTCCCCTCCTCCCTGGGCTTCTAGCAGGAGGAGTGAAAAGAGAGGAGGACAGCACTGGGACGCTTTGACAGAAACCGGCTTCCACAAGGAAGTCCTTCTCCACGTGCAGACATGCTCCCCAGTGCCTGTGGCAAGGTGAAGGAAATGCCATACACTGACCTGGAAGAGACCACAGGGCCCAGGCACAGTCTGAGCCCTTCCCTCATCCCGGCGGTTTTGCTAGCAGGAGTTCAACCCCAAGGAACACAGCCCGGACACCCCCCGGGGCCCAAACGGCTTCCGACGAACAATGTGCTCTTGCTGTGGAAAACCTAACTCAAGTGGGGGTAGCAAGGTCAACAAAATGCCACACACCCAGGTGGAAGAAACAACATGGCCCAGGCATGGTCTAAGCCCCTCACCTCTTCCCTGTGCTTTGGGGAGCCGGAGGGACCCCCGAGGCCCACGGCCCTGAGGCCCGTTGGGCAGAAAGCCGGCTTCCCACGGAAACAGCTTTCCTGAGGTGCAGACCCTATCCCAAGTGGTGGTGGCAAGGGAAAGCCAATGCCATCCCCTTCTCTGGAAGAAACCCCAGTGCCCAGGCATGTTCTAAGCCCTCCCATCCTCCCTGGGCTTCTGGCAGCAGGAGTGAAAAGAGAGGAGCACAGTACTGGGATCCGTTTGACAGAAACCGGCTTCCCAGGGGGAAGTCCTTCCCCACGTGTAGACATGCTCCCAGGTGCCTGTGGCAAGGGGAAGGAAATGCCATACACTGACCTGGAAGAGACCACAGGGCCCAGGCACAGTCTGAGCCCTTCCCTCATCCCGGCGGTTTTGCTAGCAGGAGTTCAACCCCAACGAACACAGCCCGGAGACCCCATGGGGCCCAAACGGCTTCCGACAAACAATATGCTCTTGCTGTGGAAAACCTATCCCAAGTGGGGGTAGCCAGGTCAACAAAATGCCACACAACCAGGTGGAAGATACAACATGGCCCAGGCATGGTCTAAGCACCTCACCTCGTCTCTGTGCTTTGGAGAGCCGGAGGGACACCCGAGGCCCACGGCCCTGAGGCCCGTTGGGCAGAAAGCCGGCTTCCCACGGAAAAAGCTTTCCTGAGGTGCAGACCCTATCCCAAGGGGTGGTGGCAAGGGAAAGCAAATGCCATCCCCTTCTCTGGAAGAAACCCCAGTGCCCAGCCATGTTCTAAGCCCTCCCATCCTCCCTGGGCTTCTGGCAGCAGGAGCGAAAAGAGAGGAGCACAGCACTGGGACCCTTTGAGAGAAACCGGCTTCCCACGAGGAAGTCCTTCTCCACGTGCAGACATGCTCCCCAGTGCCTGTGGCAAGGTGAAGGAAATGCCATACACTGATCTGGAAGAGACCACAGGGCCCAGGCACAGTCTGAGCCCTTCCCTCATCCCGGCGGTTTTGCTAGCAGGAGTTCAACCCCAAGGAACACAGCCCGGACACCCCCCGGGGCCCAAACGGCTTCCGACGAACAATGTGCTCTTGCTGTGGAAAACCTAACCCAAGTGGGGGTAGCAAGGTCAACAAAATGCCACACACCCAGGTGGAAGAAACAACATGGCCCAGGCATGGTCTAAGCCCCTCACCTCGTCCCTGTGCTTTGGGGAGCCGGAGGGACCCCCGAGGCCCACGGCCCTGAGGCCCGTTGGGCAGAAAGCCGGCTTCCCACGGAAACAGCTTTCCTGAGGTTCAGACCCTATCCCAAGGGGTGGTGGCAAGGGAAAGCCAATGCCATCTCCTTCTCTGGAAGAAACACCAGTGCCCAGCCATGTTCTAAGCCCTCCCATCCTCCCTGGGCTTCTGGCAGCAGGAGTGAAAAGAGAGGAACACAGCACTGGGACTCTTTGACAGAAACCGGCTTCCAACGAGGAAGTCCTTCTCCCCGTCCAGACATGCTCCCCAGTGCCTGTGGCAAGGGGAAGGAAATGCCATACACTGACCTGGAAGAGACCACAGGGCCCAGGCACAGTCTGAGCCCTTCCCTCATCCCGGCGGTTTTGCTAGCAGGAATTCAACCCCAACGAACACAGCCCGGAGACCCCTGGGGCCCAAACGGCTTCCGACGAACAATATGCTCTTGCTGTGGAAAATCTATCCCAAGTGGGGGTAGCCAGGTCAACAAAATGCCACACACCAAGGTGGAAGAGACAACATGGCCCAGGCATGGTCTTAGCCCCTCACCTCGTCTCTGTGCTTTGGGGAGCCGGAGGGACACCCGAGGCCCACGGCCCTGAGACCCGTTTGGCCAAAAGCCGGCTTCCCACGGAAACAGTTTTCCTGAGGTGCAGACCCTCTCACAAGTGGTTGTGGCAAGGTAAAGCAAATGCCATCCACGACTCTGGAAGAAACCGTAGTGCCCAGCCATGTTCTAAGCCCTCCCATCCTCACTGGGCTTCTGGCAGCAGGAGTGAAAAGAGAGGAGCACAGCACTGGGACCCGTTTGACAAAAGCCGGCTTCCCACGAAAAAGCCTTTCTCCACGTGCAGATATCCTCCCAAGTGCTGAGGACATAGTACTGAGACATATTTGGCAGAAACGGGTTCAAGTGAAAAATATTTCTTGATGTGCAAACTCTATCTTAATTTGTTGTGGCAAGGTAAAGGATGTGCCATATGCTTATTTGTAAGAAATAACTGGTCCCATGGACGGTCTGAGCCCTAAGATCATCACTGTTCTTTTGGTATCATGAGTTAAAACCGAGGCAAACAGCTGAGAAAATTTGGCAAAAACCGCCTTTCAATGAAATAAATTTTCTCTTTTGCAAACTCTATCATAATTGTTTGTGCCAATGTAAAGAAAATGCCATACGCTTATCTGTAAGAAACAAGTTTCCAGGATCGGTCTGAGCCCTCACATCATCATAGTGATTTCGGTAGCATTAGTTAATCCCAAACAACACGGTATTGAGACACATTTGACAAAAAACCGCTTCCAACGAAAAATATTTTGTTCATGTTGAAACCCTATCATATGTGGTTGTGGCAATGTAAAGAAAATGCCACACCCTTATGTGTAAGAAACAACATTACCCAGGAACAGTCTAAGCCCTAACATCATCACTGTGCTTTTGGTAGCATGAGTGAAACCCGAGGAATACAGCACTTAGACACATTTGGGAAAAACCGGCTTCCAATGAAAACGATTTTCTTAACGTGGAAACCCTATCACAAGGGGTTGTGGAAGGTAAAGTAAAAAAGCGGAGTTCCAACGAGAAATATTTTCTTCACGTAGAAACCCGTTCCTGGGCACTGTTGTTTCTTACACATAAGGGTGTGGCATTTATTTATCTGGCCACAACCACTTACGTTTGGGTTTGAAAGGGAAGAAAATATTATTCATTGGAACGCGATTTTTGCCAAATGTGTCTTAGTGCTGTTTGCCTCCGCTTTAACTCCCGCTCCCAAAAGCACAGTGCTGATATTAAGGCTCAGACTGTTCCAGGGCACTGTTGTTTCTTACAGATAAGCGTATGGCATTTTCTTTACATTGGCACAAACAATTATGGGTTTCGGGTTCGGGTTCGGGTTAGGGGTTTGGGTTCTGGTTCTGGTTCTGGTTCGGGTAGGTTTCAGGTTCGGGTCGGGTAGGGTTCGGGTTCGGGTAGGGTTCGGTTTCAGTTACGGTTCGGGTTCGGTATCGGTTTCGCTTTCAGTTATGGATTCGGGTTCGGGTTCGGGTTAGGGGTTAGGGTTCGGGTTCGGGTTCTGGTTCGATATTGGTTTCGCTTTCGAGTATGGATTCGGGTTCGGGTTCGGGTTAGGATTAGGGTTCGGGTTCGGGTTAGGATTAGGGTTCGGGTTCGGGTTCGGGTTCAGGCTCGGGTTAGGGTTCGGGTTAGGGTTAGGGTAAGGGTTCGGGTTAGGGTTCGGGTTCGGGTTTGGGTTAGGGTTCGGTTTAGGGTTAGGGTTCGGGTTAGGGTTAGGGTTCGGGTTCGGTTTAGGGTTAGGGTTAGGATTAGGGTTAGGGTTAGGGTTAGGGTTCGGGTTAGGGTTCGGGTTCGGGTTAGGTTTCGGGTTAGGGTTAGGGTTAGGGTTCGGGTTCGGTTTCGGGTTAGGGGTCGGGTTAGGGTTAGGGTTCGGGTTCGGGTTAGGGTTCGGGTTCGGGTTAGGTTTCGGGTTAGGTTTAGGGTTCGGGTTAGGGTTAGGGTTAGGGTTCGGGTTCGGTTTCGGGTTAGGGGTCGGGTTCGGGTTCGGGTTAGGGTTAGGGTAAGGGTTCGGGTTAGGGTTAGGGTTCGTGTTAGGGTTCGGGTTAGGGTTAGGGTTCGGGTTCGGGTTAGGGTTAGGATTCGGGTTCGGTTTCGGGTTAGGGTTCGGGTTAGGTTTCAGGTTAGGGATAGGGTTAGGGTTTGGGTCAGGTTAGGGTTAGTGTTCGGGTTAGGGTTAGGGTTAGGGTTCGGGTTAGGGTTCGTTTTCGGGTTAGGGTTCGGGTTAGGGTTAGGGTTCGGGTTCGGGTTAGGTTTCGGTTTAGGTTTAGGGTTCGGGTTAGGGTTAGGGTTAGGGTTCGGGTTCGGTTTCGGGTTAGGGGTCGGGTTCGGGTTCGGGTTAGGGTTAGGGTAATGGTTAGGGTTAGGGTTAGAGTTCTGGTTAGGGTTAGGGTTAGGGTTAGGGTTCGGGTTCGGTTTCGGGTTAGGGTTCGGGTTAGGGTTAGGGTTAGGTTAGGCTTAGGGTAAGAGTTAGGGTTAGGGTTAGGGTTCGGGTTCGGTTTCGGGTTAGGGTTACGGGTAGGGTTAGGGTTCGGGTTCGGGTTAGGCTTAGGGTAAGAGTTAGGGTTAGGGTTAGGGTTCAGGTTAGGGTTAGGGTTAGGGTTAGGGTTACGGTTCGGGTTCGGGTCGGGTTAGGGTTCGGGTTAGGCTTAGGGTTAGGGTTCGGGTTAGGGTTTGGGTTAGGGTTAGGGTTTGGATTCAGGTTCGGGTTCTCATTAGGGTTAGGGTTAGGGTTAGGGTTCGGGTTAGGGTTAGGGTTCGGGTTATGTTTTAGGGTTAGGATTAGTGTTCGGGTTCGGGTTAGGGTTAGGGTTAGGTTTCAGGTTAGGCATAGGGTTAGGGTTAGGGTCGGGTTAGGTTTAGTGTTCGGCTTAGGGTTACGGTTAGGGTTAGGGTTCGGGTTCGGTTTTGGGTTAGGGTTAGGGTTAGGGTTAGGGTTAGGGTTAGGGTTCGGTTTAGGGTTAGGGTTAGGGTTAGGGTTAGGGTGAGGGTCAGGGTCAGTGTCAGGGTTTAGGGTTTAGGGTCAGGGTCAGGGTCAGGTTTAAGGTTAGGTTCAGGGTCAGGTTTGAGGGTTTAGGGTGAGGGTTAGGGTCAGGGTCATGGTCAGGGTCAGGGTTAGGTTTCGTGATTAGGGTTCGGGTCAGGTTCGGGTTCGGTTTAGGGATAGGGTTCAGGTTAGGGTTCGGGTGAGGGTTCGCATTAGGGTTTGGGTTCATGTAAGGGTTCGGGTTAGGGTTAGGCTTAGGGTTAGGGGTTTGGTTTCGGGTTCAGGTTCGGGGTTTGGGTTCGGGTTCAGGTTCACGTCAGGGTTAGGCTTCAGGTTCCGGTCAGGGTTCGGGTTAGGGTTAGGGTCAGGGTCAGTGTCAGGGTTAGGGTTAGGGTCAAGGTCAGTGTTTAGGGATTAGGGTTAGGGTGAGGGTACGGGTTAGGGTTAGGGTTACGGTTAGGGTTCGGGTTAGGGTTAGGGTTTGGGTTAGGGTTAGGGTTCGGGGAGGGTTAGGGTTAGGGTTCGGGTATGGGTTAGGGTTAGGGAAGGGTTCGGGTTCGGGTTAGGGTTAGGGTTCGGGTTAGGGTTTGAGTTAGGGTTAGGGTTAGGGTTAGGGTTCGGGTTAGGGTTTGAGTTAGGGCCAGGGTTCGGGTTAGTTTTAGGGTTAGGGTTAGGGTTCTTGTAGGGTTAGGGTTAGGGTTCGGGTTCGGGGTTCGGGTTCGGGTTAGGTTTTGGGTTCAAATTCGCGTCAGGTTTAGTGTTCTGGTTCGGGTCAGGTTTCGGTTAGCGTTCGGTTTCGGGTTAAGGTTAGGGTTAGGGTTATGGTTACGGTTCGGGTTAGGGTTAGGGTTAGGTTTAGGGTTAGGGTTTGGTTTAGGATTAGGGTTCGGGTAGGGTTAGCGTTAGGGTTCGGGTTCGGGTTAGGCTGAATATTAGGGTTAGGGTTAGTGTTCGGGTTAGGGTTAGGTTTCGGGTTAGGGTTACTGTTAGGGTTAGGTTTTGGGTTGGGGTTATGGTTAGGGTTAGAGTTCGGGTTAGGGTGAGGGTTTGGCTTAGGGTTAGGGTTCGGGTTAGGGTTAGGGTTAGGGTTAGGGTTCACGTTATGGTTAGGGTTAGGGTTAGGTTTAGTGTTCGTGTTAGGGTTAGGGTTAGGGTTAGGTTTCGGGTTTCTGTTCATGTTAGGGTTAGGGTTAGGGTTAGGGTTTAGGTTAGGATTCGGGTGAGGGTTAGGGTTAGGGTTCGGGTTAGGTTTAGGTTTAGGGTTTGGTTTAGGGTTAGGGTTCGGGTAGGGTTAGGGTTAGGTTTAGGGTTTGGTTTAGGGTTAGGGTTCGGGTAGGGTTAGGGTTAGGGTTCGGCTTCAGTTTAGGGTTAGGTTTACGGTTAGGGTTTGTTTTAGGGTTAGGGTTCGGGTAGGGTTAGGGTTAGGGTTAGGGTTAGGGTTCAGGTCAGGTTTTGGGTTTGGGTTAGGGTCAGGGTCAGCGTCAGGGTTTAGGGTCTAGGGTCAGGGTCAGGTTCATGGTCAGGATCAGGGTTAGTGTTAGGGTCACAGTGAGGTTTTAGGGTTTAAGTTTAGGGTTAGGGATAGGGTTCGGGTTCGGGTTAGGGTTAGGGTTCGCGTTTGGGTTATGGTACGGGTTCGGGTTCGTTTTCGGTTAGGGTTAGGGTTAGGGTTAGGGTTAGAATTCGTGTTCGGTTTAGGGTTCGGGTTAGGGTTAGGTTTAGGGTTAGGGTTAGGGTTAGGGGTTCGGGTTTGGGGTCAGGTTAGGGGTTCGCGTTCAGGTTCGGGTTCAAGTTCGCATCACGGTTAGTGTTCAGGTTCGGGTCAGGGTTCGGTTTAGGGTTAGGGTCAGGGTCAGGGTCAGGGTTTAGGGTTTAGGGTCAGGGTAAGGGTCAGGGTCAGGTTTAGGGTTAGGGTTAGGGTTATGGTTCGGGTTAGGGTTCGGGTTAGGGTTAGGGTTCGGGTTGGGGTTCGGTTTCGGGTTAAGGTTAGGGTTAGGGTTATGGTTAGGGTTCGCGTTAGCGTTAGGGTTAGGGTTAGGGTTAGGGTTTGGTTTAGGGTTAGGGTTAGGGTTAGGGTTCACGTTAGGGTTAGGTTTAGGGTTAGGGTTAGTTTTCGTGTTAGGGTTAGGGTTAGGGTTAGGTTTCGGGTTCAGGTTCATGTTAAGGTTAGGGTTCGTGTTATGGTTAGGGTTAGGTTTCGTGTTAGGGTTAGGATTAAGGTTAGGGTTCGGGTTAGGGCTAGGGTTCTGGTTAGGGTTATGGTTCGGTTTAGGGTTAGGGTTTGGGTTAGGGTTCTGTTTCGAGTAGGGTTACGGTTAGGATTCGGGTTCAGGTTCGTGTTAGGCTGAGGGTTAGGGTTAGTGTTAGGTTTAGGGTTCGGGTTACGTTTCAGGTTCGGGTTCGAGTAAGGGTTAGGGTAAGGGTGAGGATTAGGAGAGGGTTAGGGTTAGGGTTACTGTTAGGGTTAGGTTTTGGGTTAGGGTTCGTGTTAGGGTACGGGTTAGGGTTAGGGTTCGGGTTAGGGTTAGGTTTAGGGTTATATTTCGGGTATGGTTAGGGTTAGGGTTAGAGTTCTGGTTAGGATTCGGGTTCGGGTTAGGGTTCGGGTTAGGGCTAGGGTTCGGGTTAGGGTTAGGGTTCGGGTTAGGGGTTCGGGTTTGGGTTCGTGTTAGGGATTCGGGTTCGGGTTAGGGTTCGGGTTCAGATTCATGTCAGGGTTAGGGTTCGGGTTCCGGTCAGGGTTCGGGTTAGGGTAGGGTCAGGGTCAGGGTCAGGGTTTAGGGTTTAGAGTCAGGGTCAGTGTCAGGGTTAGGTTTGGGGTCAGGGTCAGGTATTAGGGTTTAGGGTTAGGATTAGGGTCAGGGTCATGGTCAGGATCAGGGTCAGGGTCAGTGTCAGGGTTAGGGTTAGGGTTCGTGTTCGGTTGACAGTTCGCGTCGGGTTCCGGTTCGGGTTAGGGATGGGGTTAGGGTTAGTGTTCGGGTTAGGGTTCGGCTTAGGGTTAGGTTTCGGGTAAGGGTTCGGGTTCGGGTTCGGGTTACGGTACGGGTTATGGTTAGGGTTCGGGTTAGGGTTAGGGTTAGGGTCGGGTTAGTTTTAGGGTTAGGGTTAGGGTTAGGGTTACGGTTAGGGTTCGGGTTAGGGTTAGGTTTCAGCTTAGGGTTAGGGTTCTGGTTAGGGTTAGGGTTTGGGTTAGGGTTAGGATCAGGGTCAGGGTTTAGGGATTAGGGTCAGTGTCAGGGTCAGCGTTAGGTTTAGGGTGAGGGTCATGGTTAGGGTTAGGGTCAGGGTCAGGTTTTAGGGTTTGGGGTTAGGGTTAGGTTCAGGGTTAGGATTAGGGTTAGGGTTAGGGTTAGGGTTCGGATTCGGTTTAGGCTTAGGGTTAGGGTTTGTGTTCGGGTTAGGGTTAGGTTTAGGGTTAGGGTTAGGCTGAGGTTTAGGGTTAGGGTTATGGTTAGGGTTAGGGTTCGGGTTAGGCTGACGGTTAGTGTTAGGGTTAGGGTTTGGTTTAAGGTTAGGGTTCGGGTTCAAGTTCACGTCAGGGTTAGTGTTCGGGTTAGGGTTAGGGTAAGGGTTAAGTTAGGGTTAGAATTCGGATTCGGGTTAGGCTGAGGGTTAGGGTTAGGTTTAGGGTCCTTTTAGGGTTCAGGTTAGGGTTAGCGTTCGGTTTAGGACTAGGGTTCGGGTTAGGGTTACGGTTCAGTTTAGGGTTAGAGTTCGGGTAAGGGTTCGGGTTCGGGTTAGCGTACGGGTTACGGTTAGGGTTAGGGTTAGGGTTCGGGTTCGGGTTAGGGTTAAGTTAGGGTTAGGGTTAGGGTTAGGGTTAGGGTTAGGGTTCGGGTTATGGTTTGAGTTAGGGTTAGGGTTAGGCTTAGGGTTAGGGTTTGGTTTAGGGTTAGAGTTCGGGTAGTGTTAGGGTTATGGTTAGGGTTAGGGTTAGGGTTAGGGTTAGGGTTAGGTTTCGTGTTCGGGTTATGGTTCGGGTTAGGGTTAGGTTTTGGATTCGGGTTCGGGTTCATGTTAGGGTTAGGGTTAGGGTTCGGGTTAGGGTTAGTGTTCGGGTTCCGATTATGGTTAGGGTTAGGGTTAGGGTTAGGGTTAGGGTTAGGGTTAGGGTTAGGGTTAGGGTTAGTGTTCGGTTTAGGGTTAGGGTTACGGTTAGGGTTTGGGTTAGGGTTAGGGTTCGGATAGGTTAGGGTTAGGGTTAGGGTTAGGATTAGGGTTAGTGTTCGGGTTAGGGTTACGGTTAGGGTTTGGGTTAGGGTTAGGGTTCGGATAGGGTTAGGGTTAGAGTTAGGGCTCAGATTCGGGTTAGGGTTAAGTTTAATGTTAGTGTTAGAGTCAGGGTTAGGGTTAGCGTTCGTGTTAGGGTTCGGGCGAGGGTGAGGGTTAGGGTTAGGGTTAGGGTTCGGGTTAGGTTTCGGGTTGATGTTCGCGTCAGGGTTAGTGTTCAGGTTCGGGTCAGGGTTCGGGTTAGGGTGAGGGTCAGGGTCAGTGTCAGGGTTTAGGATTTAGGGTCAGGGTCAGGGTCAGGTTTAAGGTTAGGTTCAGGGTCAGGTTTGAGGGTTTAGGGTGAGGGTTAGGGTCAGGGTCATGGTCAGGGTCAGGGTTAGGTTTCGTGATTAGGGTTCGGGTCAGGTTCGGGTTCGGTTTAGGGATAGGGTTCGGGTTAGGGTTCGGGTGAGGGTTCGCATTAGGGTTTGGGTTCATGTAAGGGTTCGGGTTAGGGTTAGGCTTAGGGTTAGGGGTTTGGTTTCGGGTTCAGGTTCGGGGTTTGGGTTCGGGTTCAGGTTCGCGTCAGGGTTAGGCTTCAGGTTCCGGTCAGGGTTCGGGTTAGGGTTAGGGTCAGGGTCAGTGTCAGGGTTAGGGTTAGGGTCAAGGTCAGTGTTTAGGGATTAGGGTTAGGGTGAGGGTACGGGTTAGGGTTAGGGATACGGTTAGGGTTCGGGTTAGGGTTAGGGTTTGGGTTAGGGTTAGGGTTCGGGGAGGGTTAGGGTTAGGGTTCGGGTATGGGTTAGGGTTAGGGAAGGGTTCGGGTTCGGGTTAGGGTTAGGGTTCGGGTTAGGGTTTGAGTTAGGGTTAGGGTTAGGGTTTGGGTTAGGGTTTGAGTTAGGGCCAGGGTTCGGGTTAGTTTTAGGGTTCGGGTTAGGGTTCTTGTAGGGTTAGGGTTAGGGTTAGGGTTAGGGGTTCGGGTTCGGGGTTCGGGTTCGGGTTAGGTTTTGGGTTCAGAATCGCGTCAGGTTTAGTGTTCTGGTTCGGGTCAGGTTTCGGTTAGCGTTCGGTTTCGGGTTAAGGTTAGGGTTAGGGTTATGGTTACGGTTCGGGTTAGGGTTAGGGTTAGGTTTAGGGTTAGGGTTTGGTATAGGATTAGGGTTAGGGTTAGGGTTAGGGTGAGGGTTAGGGTTAGGGTTACTGTTAGGGTTAGGGTTAGGGTTAGGGTGAGGATTAGGGTTAGGGTTAGTGTTCGGGTTAGGGTTAGGTATCGGGTTAGGGTTAATGTTAGGGTTAGGTTTCGGGTTGGGGTTATGGTTAGGGTTAGGGTTCGGGTTAGGGTGAGGGTTCGGGTTAGGGTTAGGGTTCGGGTTAGGGTTAGGGTTAGGGTTAGGGTTCACGTTATTGTTAGGGTTAGGGTTAGGTTTAGTGTTCCTGTTAGGGTTAGGGTTAGGGTTAGGTTTCGGGTTTCTGTTCATGTTAGGGTTAGGGTTAGGGTTAGGGTTTGGGGTAGGATTCGGGTGAGGGTTAGGGTTAGGGTTCGGGTTCGATTTAGGGTTAGGGTTTGGTTTAGGGTTAGGGTTCGGGTAGGGTTAGGGTTAGGTTTAGGGTTTGGTTTAGGGTTAGGGTTCGGGTAGGGTTAGGGTTAGGGTTCGGCTTCAGGTTAGGGTTAGGTTTACGGTTAGGGTTTGTTTTAGGGTTAGGGTTCGGGTAGGGTTAGGGTTAGGCTGAGGTTTAGGGTTAGGGTTATGGTTAGTGTTAGGGTTCGGGTTAGGCTGAGGGTTAGGGTTAGGGTTAGGGTTAGGGTTAGAATTGGTGTTCGGGTTAGGGTTCGGGTTAGGGTTAGGTTTAGGGTTAGGGTTAGGGTTAGGGGTTCGAGTTTGGGGTCAGGTTAGGGGTTAGGGTTAGGGTTAGGGTTAGGGTTAGGGTTCGGGTTAGGATTCGGTATAGGGTTAGGGTTCGGGTTAGGGTTCGGTTTCGGGTTAAGGTTAGGGTTAGGTTTATGGTTAGGTTTCGGGTTAGCGTTAGGGTTAGGGTTAGGGTTAGGGTAAGGGTTTGGTTTCGGGTTAGGGTTAGGGTTAGGGTTCACGTTACGCTTAGGGTTAGGTTTAGGGTTAGGGTTAGTTTTCGTGGTAGGGTTAGGGTTAGGGTTCGGTTTCGGGTTAGGGTTAGGATTAGTGGTAGGGTTCGGGTTAGGGCTAGGGTTCTGGTTAGGGTTAGGGTTAGGGTTAGGGTCAGGGTAATGGTCAGGTTCAGGCTAAGTGTCTGGGTCAGGGTGTAGGGTTTGGGTTCCAGTTAGGGTACGGGTCAGGTAAGAGACCACAGTGCCCAGGCACCGTCTGAGCTCTTCCCTCATCCCGGCGGTTTTGCTAGCAGGAGTTCAACCCCAACGAAAACAGCCCGGAGACCCGCAGGGGCCCAAACGGCTTCCGACGAACAATATGCTCTTGCTGTGGAAAACCTATCCCAAGTGGGTGTAGCCAGGTCAACAAAATGCCACACACCAAGGTGGAAGAGACAACATGGCCCAAGCATGGTCTAAGACCCTACCTTGTCTCTGTGCTTTGGGGAGCCGAAGGGACCCCCGAGGCACACGGCCCTGAGGCGCGTTGGGCAGAGAGCCGGCCTACCATGGAAAAACTTTCCGGAGGTGCAGACCCTATCCCAAGGGGTGGTGGCAAGGGAAAAAAATGCCATCTCCTTCTCTGGAAGAAACCCCAGTGCCCAGCCATGTTCTAAGCCCTCCTCTCCTCCCTGGGCTTCTGGCAGCAGGAGTGAAAAGAGAGGAGCACAGCACTGGGACCCGATTGACAGAAACCGGCTTCCCCCGAGGAAGTCCTTCTCCACGTGCAGACATGCTCCCAGGTGCCTGTTGCAAGGTGAAGGAAATGCCATACACTGACCTGGAAGAGACCACAGGGCCCAGGCACAGTCTGAGCCCTTCCCTCATCCCGGTGGTTTTGCTTGCAGGAGGTCCACCGCAACAAACACAGCCCGGAGACCCCCTGGGGCCCAAACGGCTTCCGACGAACAATATGCTCTTGCTGCGGAAAACCTATCCCAAGTGGGGGTAGCCAGGTCAACAAAATGCCACACACCCAGGTGTAAGAAACAACATTGCCCAGGCATGGTCTAAGCCCCTCACCTCGTCCCTGTGCTTTGGGGAGCCGGAGGGACACCCGAGGACCACGGCCCTGAGACCCCTTTGCAAAAAGCCGGCTTCCCACGGAAACAGCTTTCCTGAGGTGCAGACCCTATCCCAAGGGGTGGTGGCAAGGGAAAGCAAATGCCATCCCCTTCTCTGGAAGAAACCCCAGTGCCCAGCCATGTTCTAAGCCCTCCCCTCTTCCCTGGGCTTCTGGCAGCAGGAGAGAAAAGAGAGGAGCACAGCACTGGGACCCGTTGACAAAAACCGGCTTCCCACAAGGAAGTCCTTCTCCACGTGCAGAAATTCTCCCCAGTGCCTGTGGCAAGGTGAAAGAAATGCCATACACTGACCTGGAAGAGACCACAGGGCCCAGGCACAGTCTGAGCCCTTCCCTCATCCCGGCGGTTTTGCTAGCAGGAGTTCAACCCCAACGAACACAGCCCGGAGACCCCCTAGGGCCCAAACGGCTTCCGACAAACAATATGCTCTTGCTGTGGAAAACCTATCCCAAGTGGGCATAGCCAGGTCAACAAAATGCCACACACCCAGGTGGATAAAACAACATTGCGCAGGCATGGTCTAAGCCACTCACCTCGTTCCTGTGCTTTGGGGATCTGGAGGGACCCCCGAGGCCCACGGCCCTGAGGCCCGTTGGGCAGAAAGCCGGCTTCCCAAGGAAACAGCTTTCCTGAGGTGCAGACCCTATCCCAAGGGGTGGTGGCAAGGGATAGCAAATGCCATCCCCTTCTCTGGAAGAAACCCCAGTGCCCACCCATGTTCTAAGCCCTCCCCTCCTCACTGGGCTTCTGGCAGCAGGAGAGAAAAGAGAGGAGCACAGCAATGGGACTCTTTGACAGAAACCAGCTTCCCACGAGGAAGTCCTTCTCCACGTGCAGACATGCTTCCCAGTGCCTGTGGCAAGGTGAAGGAAATGCCATACACTGACCAGGAAGAGACCACAGGGCCCAGGCACAGTCTGAGCACTTGCCTCATCCCGGCGGTTTTGTTAGCAGGAATTCCACCACAAGGAACACAGCCCGGAGACCCCCTGGGGCCCAAACGGCTTCCGAAGAACAATATGCTCTTGCTGTGGAAAACCTATCCCAAGTGGGGGTAGCCAGGTCAACAAAATGCCAAACACCCAGGTGTAAGAAACAACATTGCCCAAGCATGGTCTAAGCCACTCACCTCGTCCCTGTGCTTTGGGGAGCCGGAGGGACAGCCGAGCCCCACGGCCCTGAGACCCGTTTGGCCAAAAGCCGGCTTCCCACGGAAACAATTTTCCTGAGGTGCACACCTTCTCACAAGTGTTTGTGGCAAGGTAAAGCAAATGCCATCCCCTTCTCTGGAAGAAACCACAGTGCTCAGCCATGTTCTAAGCCCTCCCCTCCTCCCTGGGCTTCTGGCAGCAGGAGTGAAAAGAGAGGAGCAGAGCACTGGGACCTGTTTGACAAAAACCGGCTTCCCACGGGAAAGTCTTTCTCCAGGTGCAGACATGCTCCCAGGTGCCTGTGGCTATGGGAAGGAAATGCCATACACTGACATGGAAGAGACCACAGGGCCCAGGCACAGTCTGAACCCTTCCCTCATCCCGGCGGTTTTGCTAGCAGGAGTTCAACCCCAACGAACACAGCCCAGAGACCCCTGGGGCAAATCCGGCTTCCGACGAACAATAGGTGCTTCCTGTGGAAAACCTATCCCAAGTGGGGGTAGCCAGGTCAACGAAATGCCACACCACCAGGTGTAAGAAACAACATTGCCCAGACACGGTCTAAGCCCCTCACCTCGTCCCTGTGCTTTGGGGAGCCGGAGGGACAGCCGAGGCCCACGGCCCTGAGAACCCTTTGCAAAAAGCCGGCTTCCCACGGAAACAGCTTTCCTGAGGTGCAGACCCTATCCCAAGGGGTGGTGGCAAGGGAAAGCAAATGCCATCCCCTTCTCTGGAAGAAACCCCAGTGCCCAGCCTTGTTCTAAGCCCTCCCCTCCTCCCTGGGCTTCTGGCAGCAGGAGAGAAAAGAGAGGAGCACAGCACTGGGACCCATTGACAAAAACCAGCTTCCCACAAGGAAGTCCTTCTCCACGTGCAGAAATTCTCCCCACTGCCTGTGGCAAGGTGAAAGAAATGCCATACACTGACCTGGAAGAGACCACAGGGCCCAGGCACAGTCTGAGCCCTTCCCTCATCCCGGCGGTTTTGCTAGCAGGAGTTCAACCCCAACGAACACAGCCCGGAGACCCCCTGGGGCCCAAACGGCTTCCGACAAACAATATGCTCTTGCTGTGGAAAACCTATCCCAAGTGGGGGTAGCCAGGTCAACAAAATGCCACACACCCAGGTGGATAAAACAACATTGCGCAGGCATGGTCTAAGCCACTCACCTCGTCCCTGTGCTTTGGGGATCTGGAGGGACCCCCGAGGCCCACGGCCCTGAGGCCCGTTGGGCAGAAAGCCGGCTTCCCAAGGAAACAGCTTTCCTGAGGTGCAGACCCTATCCCAAGGGGTGGTGGCAAGGGAAAGCAAATGCCATCCCCTTCTCTGGAAGAAACCCCAGTGCCCAGCCATGTTCTAAGCCCTCCCCTCCTCACTGGGCTTCTGGCAGCAGGAGAGAAAAGAGAGGAGCACAGCAATGGGACTCTTTGACAGAAACCGGCTTCCCACGAGGAAGTCCTTCTCCACGTGCAGACATGCTTCCCAGTGCCTGTGGCAAGGTGAAGGAAATGCCATACACTGAACAGGAAGAGACCACAGGGCCCAGGCACAGTCTGAGCACTTGCCTCATCCCGGCGGTTTTGTTAGCAGGAATTCCACCACAAGGAACACAGCCCGGAGACCCCCTGGGGCCCAAACGGCTTCCGAAGAACAATATGCTCTTGCTGTGGAAAACCTATCCCAAGTGGGGGTAGCCAGGTCAACAAAATACCACACACCCAGGTGGAAGAAACAACATGGCCCAAGCATGGTCTAAGCCCCTCACTTCGTCCCTGTGCTTTCGGGAGCCGGAGGGACCCCCGAAGCCCACGGCCCTGAGACCCGTTTGGCAGAAAGCCGGCCTCCCACGGGAACAGCTTTCGTGAATTGCAGACCCTATCCCAAGGGGTGGTGGTAAGGGAAAGCAAATTCCATCTCCTCCTCTGCAATAAACCCCAGTGCCCAGCCATGTTCTAAGCCCTCCCCTCCTCCCTGGGCTTCTAGCAACAGGAGTGAAAATAGAGGAGGACAGCACTGGGACGCTTTGACAGACACCGGCTTCCACGAGGAAGTCCTTCTCCACGTGCAGACATGCTCCCCAGTGCCTGTGGCAAGGTGAAGGAAATACCATACACTGACCTGGAAGAGACCACAGGGCCCAGGCACAGTCTGAGCCCTTCCCTCATCCCGGCGGTTTTGCTAGCAGGAGTTCTACCACAACGAACACAGCCCGGAGACCCCCTGGGGCCCAAATGGCTTCCGACAAACAATATGCTCTTGCTGTAGAAAACCTATCCCAAGTGAGGGTAGCCAGGTCAACAAAATGCGACACAACCAGGTGGAAGAAACAACATGGCCCAGGCATGGTCTAAGCCCCTCACCTCGTCCCTGTGCTTTGGGGAGCCGGAGGGACAGCCGAGCCCCACGACCCTGAGACCCCTTTGCAAAAAGCCGGCTTCCCACGGAAACAGTTTTCCTGAGGTGCAGACCCTCTCCCAAGTGGTTGTGGCAAGGTAAAGCAAATGCCCTCCACTTCTCTGGAAGAAACCACAGTGCCCAGCCATGTTCTAAGCCCTCCCATCCTCCCTGGGCTTCTGGCAGCAGGAGTGAAAAGAGAGGAGCAGAGCACTGGGACCCGTTTGACAAAAACCGGCTTCCCACGGGAAAGTCTTTCTCCACGTGCAGACATGCTCCCAAGTGCCTGTGGCAAGGGGAAGGAAATGCCATACACTGACCTGGAAGAGACCACAGGGCCCAGGCACATTCTGAACCCTTCCCTCATCCCCGCGGTTTTGCTAGCAGGAGTTCAACCCCAAGGAACACAGCCCGGAGACCCCTGAAGCAAAAACGGCTTCCGACGAACAAAGGCGCTTGCTGTTGAAAACCTATCCCAAGTGGGGGTAGCCAGGTCAATAAAATGCCACACAGCCAGGTGTAAGAAACAACATTTCCCAGGCATGGTCTAAGCCCCTCACCTTGTCCCTGTGCTTTGGGGAGCCGGAGGGACAGCAGAGGCCCACGGCCCTGAAACCCTTTGCAAAAAGCCGGCTTCCCACGGAAACAGCTTTCCTGAGGTGCAGACCCTATCCCAAGGGGTGGTGGCAAGGGAAAGCAAATGCCATCCCCTTCTCTGGAAGAAACCCCAGTGCCCAGCCATGTTCTAAGCCCTCCCCTCCTCCCTGGGCTTCTGGCAGCAGGAGAGAAAAGAGAGGAGCACAGCACTGGGACCCGTTGACAGAAACCGGCTTCCCACGAGAAAGTCCTTCTCCACGTGCAGACATGCTCCCCAGTGCCTGTGGCAAGGTGAAAGAAATGCCATACACTGACCTGGAAGAGACCACAGGGCCCAGGCACAGTCTGAGCCCTTCCCTCATCCCGGCGGTTTTGCTAGCAGGAGTTCAACCCCAACGAACACAGCCCGGAGACCCCCTGGGGCCCAAACGGCTTCCAACAAACAATATGCTCTTGCTGTGGAAAACCTATCCCAAGTGGGGGTAGCCAGGTCAACAAAATGCCACACACCCAGGTGGATGAAACAACATTGCCCAGGCATGGTCTAAGCCCCTCACCTCGTCCCTGTGCTTTGGGGACGGAGGGACTCCCGAGGCCCACGGCCCTGAGACCCCTTTGCAAAAATCCGGCTTCCCACGGAAACAGTTTTCCTGAGGTGCAGACTCTCTCACAAGTGGTTGTGGCAAGGTAAAGCAAATGCACTCCACTTCTCTGGAAGAAACCAGAATGCCCAGCCATGTTCTAAGCCCTCCCATCCTCCCTGGGCTTCTGGCAGCAGGAGTGAAAAGAGAGGAGCAGGGCACTGGGACCCGTT
This sequence comes from Ursus americanus, assembly GCF_024610735.1. NCBI lineage: Eukaryota > Metazoa > Chordata > Mammalia > Carnivora > Ursidae > Ursus > Ursus americanus. Next base: position 491,818 of record NW_028273651.1, read on the forward strand.
TGACAAAAACCGGTTTCCCACGGGAAAGACTTTCTCCACGTGCAGACATGCTCCCAGGTGCCTGTGGCAAGGGGAAGGAAACGCCATACACTGACCTGGAAGAGACCACAGGGCCCAGGCACAGTCTGAACCCTTCCCTCATCCTGGCGGTTTTGCTAGCAGGAGTTCAACCCCAACGAACACAGCCCGGAGACCCCTGAGGCAAAAACGGCTTCCGACGAACAAGAGGTGCTTGCTGTGGAAAACCTATCCCAAGTGGGGGTAGCCAGGTCAACGAAATGCCACACACCCAGGTGTAAGAAACAACATTACCCAGGCACGGTCAAAGCCCCTCACCTCGTCCGTGTGCTGTGGGGAGCCGGAGGGACGCCCGAGGCCCACGGCCCTGAGGCCCGTTGGGCAGAAAGCCGGCTTCCCACGGTAACAGCTTTCCTGAGGTGCAGACCCTATCCTAAGGGGTGGTGGCAAGGGAAAGCAAATGCCATCCCCTTCTCTGGAAGAAACCACAGTGCCCAGCCATGTTCTAAGCCCTCCCCTCCTCCCTGGGCTTCTGGCAGCAGGAGAGAAAAGAGAGGAGCACAGCACTGGGACCCTTTGACAGAAACGGGCTTCCCACGAGGAAGTCCTTCTCCACGTGCAGACATGCTTCCTAGTGCCTGTGGCAAGGTGAAGGAAATGCCATGCACTGAACTGGAAGAGACCACAGGGCCCAGGCACAGTCTGAGCCCTTCCCTCATCCCGGCGGTTTTGCTAGCAGGAGTTCAACCCCAACGAAAGCCCAGAGACCCCTGGGGCCCAAACGGCTTCCGACAAACAATATGCTCTTGCTGTGGAAAACCTATCCCAAGTGGGGGTAGCCCGGTCAACAAAATGCCACACAACCAGGTGGAAGAAAAAACATGGCCCAGGCATGGTCTAAGCCCCTCACCTCGTCCCTGTGCTTTGGGGAGCCGGAGGGACAGCCGAGGCCCACGGCCCTGAGACCCCTTTGCAAAAAGCCGGCTTCCCACGGAAACAGTTTTCCTGAGGTGCAGACCCTCTCCCAAGTGGTTGTGGCAAGGTAAAGCAACTGCCATCCAGTCCTCTGGAAGAAACCACAGTGCCCAGCCATGTTCTAAGCCCTCCCATCCTCCCTGGGCTTCTGGCAGCAGGAGTGAAAAGAGAGGAGCAGAGCACTGTGACCCGTTTGACAAAAACCGGCTTCCCACGGGAAAGTCTTTCTCCACGTGCAGACATGCTCCCAGGTGCCTGTGGCAAGGGGAAGGAAATGCCATACACTGACCTGGAAGAGACCACAGGGCCCAGGCACAGTCTGAACCCTTCCCTCATCCCGGCGGTTTTGCTAGCAGGAGTTCAACCCCAACGAACACAGCCCGGAGACCCCTGAGGCAAAAACGGCTTCCGACGAACAAAGGCGCTTGCTGTTGAAAACCTATCCCAAGTGGGGGTAGCCAGGTCAACAAAATGCCACACACCCAGGTGTAAGAAACAACATTGCCCAGGCATGGTCTAAGCCCCTCACCTCGTCCCTGTGCTTTGGGGAGCCGGAGGGACACCCGAGGACCACGGCCCTGAGACCCCTTTGCAAAAAGCCGGCTTCCCACGGAAACAGCTTTCCTGAGGTGCAGACCCTATCCCAAGGGGTGGTGGCAAGGGAAAGCAAATGCCATCCCCTTCTCTGGAAGAAACCCCAGTGCCCAGCCATGTTCTAAGCCCTCCCCTCTTCCCTGGGCTTCTGGCAGCAGGAGAGAAAAGAGAGGAGCACAGCACTGGGACCCGTTTACAAAAACCGGCTTCCCACAAGGAAGTCCTTCTCCACGTGCAGAAATTCTCCCCAGTGCCTGTGGCAAGGTGAAAGAAATGCCATACACTGACCTGGAAGAGACCACAGGGCCCAGGCACAGTCTGAGCCCTTCCCTCATCCCGGTGGTTTTGCTAGCAGGAGTTCAACCCCAAGGAACACAGCCCGGAGACCCCCTGGGGCCCAAACGGCTTCCGACAAACAATATGCTCTTGCTGTGGAAAACCTATCCCAAGTGGGCGTAGCCAGGTCAACAAAATGCCACACACCCAGGTAAATAAAACAACATTGCGCAGGCATGGTCTAAGCCACTCACCTCGTTCCTGTGCTTTGGGGATCTGGAGGGACCCCCGAGGCCCACGGCCCTGAGGCCCGTTGGGCAGAAAGCCGGCTTCCCAAGGAAACAGCTTTCCTGAGGTGCAGACCCTATCCCAAGGGGTGGTGGCAAGGGATAGCAAATGCCATCCCCTTCTCTGGAAGAAACCCCAGTGCCCAGCCATGTTCTAAGCCCTCCCCTCCTCACTGGGCTTCTGGCAGCAGGAGAGAAAAGAGAGGAGCACAGCAATGGGACTCTTTGACAGAAACCGGCTTCCCACGAGGAAGTCCTTCTCCACGTGCAGACATGCTTCCCAGTGCCTGTGGCAAGGTGAAGGAAATGCCATACACTGACCAGGAAGAGACCACAGGGCCCAGGCACAGTCTGAGCACTTGCCTCATCCCGGCGGTTTTGTTAGCAGGAATTCCACCACAAGGAACACAGCCCGGAGACCCCCTGGGGCCCAAACGGCTTCCGAAGAACAATATGCTCTTGCTGTGGAAAACCTATCCCAAGTGGGGGTAGCCAGGTCAACAAAATGCCAAACACCCAGGTGTAAGAAACAACATTGCCCAAGCATGGTCTAAGCCCCTCACCTCGTCCCTGTGCTCTGGAGAGCCGGAGGGACCCCGAGGCCCACGGCCCTGAGGCCCATTGGGGAGAAAGCCGGCTTCCCACGGAAAGAGCTTTCCTGAGGTGCAGACCCTATCCCAAGGGCTGGTGGCAAGGAAAAGCAAATGCCATCCCCTTCTCTGGAAGAAACCCCAGTGCCCAGCCATGTTCTAAACCCTCCACTCCTCTCTGGGCTTCTGGCAGCAAGAGTGAAAAGAGAGGAGCACAGCACTGGGACCCGTTTGAGAGAAACCGGCTTCCCACGAGGAAGTCCTTCTCCACGTGCAGACATGCTCCCCAGTGCCTGTGGCAAGGTGAAGGAAATGCCATACACTGACCTGGAAGAGACCACAGGGCCCAGGCACAGTCTGAGCACTTCCCTCATCCAGGCGGTTTTGCTAGCAGGAGTTCAACCCCAAGGAACACAACCCGGAGACCCCCTGGGGCCAAAATGGCTTCCGATGAACAATATGCTCTTGCTGTGGAAATCCTATCCCAAGTGGGGGTAACCAGGTCAACAAAATGCCACTCACCCAGGTGGAAGAAACAACATGGCCCAGGCATGGTCTAAGCCCCTCACCTCGTCCCTGTGCTCTGGGGAGCCGGAGGGACCCCCGAGGCCCACGGCCCTGAGGCCCGTTGGGCAGAAAGCCGGCTTCCCACGGAAACAGCTTTCCTGAGGTGCAGGCCCTATCCGAAGGGCTGGTGGGAAGGGAAAGCAAATGCCATCCCCTTCTCTGGAAGAAACGCCAGTGCCCAGCCATGTTGTAAGCCTTCCCCTCCTTCCTGGGCTTCTGGCAGCAGGAGTGAAATGAGAGTTGCACAGCACTGGGACCCGTTTGACAGAAACCGGCCTCCCACGAGGAAGTCCTTCTCCACGTGCAGACATGCTCCCCAGTGCCTGTGGCAAGGTGAAGGAAATGCCATACACTGACCTGGAAGAGACCACATGGCCCAGGCACAGTCTGAGACCTACCCTCATCCCGGAGGTTTTGCTAGCAGGAGTTCAACCCCAAGGAACACAGCCCGGAGACCCCCTGGGGCCAAAACAGCTTCCGACTAACAATATGCTCTTGCTGTGGAAATCCTATCCCAAGTGGGGCTAACCAAGTCAACAAAATGCCACACACCCAGGTGGAAGAGACAACATGGCCCAGGCATGGTCTAAGCCCCTCACCTCGTCCCTGTGCTCTGGAGAGCCGGAGGGACCCTGAGGCCCACGGCCCTGAGGCCCATTGGGCAGAAAGCCGGCTTCCCACGGAAAGAGCTTTCCTGAGGTGCAGACCCTATCCCAAGGGCTGGTGGCAAGGAAAAGCAAATGCCATCCCCTTCTCTGGAAGAAACCCCAGTGCCCAGCCATGTTCTAAACCCTCCACTCCTCTCTGGGCTTCTGGCAGCAAGAGTGAAAAGAGAGGAGCACAGCACTGGGACCCGTTTGAGAGAAACCGGCTTCCCACGAGGAAGTCCTTCTCCACGTGCAGACATGCTCCCCAGTGCCTGTGGCAAGGTGAAGGAAATGCCATACACTGACCTGGAAGAGACCACAGGGCCCAGGTACAGTCTGAGCACTTCCCTCATCCAGGCGGTTTTGCTAGCAGGAGTTCAACCCCAAGGAACACAACCCGGAGACCCCCTGGGGCCAAAATGGCTTCCGATGAACAATATGCTCTTGCTGTGGAAATCCTATCCCAAGTGGGGGTAACCAGGTCAACAAAATGCCACTCACCCAGGGGGAAGAAACAACATGGCCCAGGCATGGTCTAAGCCCCTCACCTCGTCCCTGTGCTCTGGGGAGCCGGAGGGACCCCCGAGGCCCACGGCCCTGAGGCCCGTTGGGCAGAAAGCCGGCTTCCCACGGAAACAGCTTTCCTGAGGTGCAGGCCCTATCCGAAGGGCTGGTGGGAAGGGAAAGCAAATGCCATCCCCTTCTCTGGAAGAAACGCCAGTGCCCAGCCATGTTGTAAGCCTTCCCCTCCTTCCTAGGCTTCTGGCAGCAGGAGTGAAAAGAGAGGAGCACAGCACTGGGACCCGTTTGACAGAAACCGGCTTCCCACGAGGAAGTCCTTCTCCACGTGCAGACATGCTCCCCAGTGCCTGTGGCAAGGTGAAGGAAATGCCATACACTGACCTTGAAGAGACTACAGGGCCCAGGCACAGTCTGAGCCCTTCCCTCATCCCGGCAGTTTTGCTAGCAGGAGTTCAACCCCAAGGAACACAGACCGGAGACCCCCTGTGGCCAAAACGGCTTCCGAGGAACAATATGCTCTTGCTTTGGAAAACCTATCCCAAGTGGGGGTAACCAGGTCAACAAAATGCCACACAACCAGGTGGAAGAGACAACATGGCCCAGGCATGGTCTAAGCCCCTCACCTCGTCCCTGTGCTCTGGAGAGCCTGAGGGACCCCCGAGGCCCACGGCCCTGAGGCCCGTTGGGCAGAAAGCCGGCTTCCCACGGAAACAGCTTTCCTGAGGTGAAGACCCTATCCCAAGGGCTGGTGGCAATGGAAAGCAAACGCCATCCCCTTCTCTGGAAGAAACTCCAGTGCCCAGCCATGTTGGTGTCCTCCCCTCCTCCCTGGGCTTCTGACAGCAGGAGTGAAAAGAGAGGAGCACAGCACTGGGACCCGTTTGACAGAAACCGGCTTCCCACGAGGAAGTCCTTCTCCACGTGCAGACATGCTACCCAGTGCCTGTAGCAAGGTGAAGGAAATGCCATACACTGACCTGGAAGAGACCACAGGGCCCAGGCACAGTCTGAGCACTTCTCTCATCCTGGCGGTTTTGCTAGCAGGAGTTCAACCCCCAAGAACACAGCCCTGAGACCCCCTGGGGCCAAAACGGCTTCCGACTAACAATATGCTCTTGCTGTGGAAATCCTATCCCAAGTGGGGGTAGCCAGGTCAACAAAATGCCACACACCCAGGCGGAAGACACAACATGGCCCAGGCATGTTCTAAGCCCCTCACCTCGTCCCTGTGCTCTGGGGAGCCTGAGGGACCCCGAGGCCCACGGCCCTGAGGCCCGTTGGACAGAAAGCCGGCTTCCCACGGAAACAGCTTTCCTGAGGTGCAGACCCTATCCCAAGGGCTGGTGGCAAGGGAAAGCAAATGCCATGCCCTTCTCTGGAAGAAACCTCAGTGGCCAGCCATGTTCTAAGCCCTCCCCTCCTCCCTGGGCTTCTGGCAGCTGGAGTGAAAAGAGAGGAGCACAGCACTGGGACCCGGTTGACAGAAACAGGCTTCCCACGAGGAAGTCATTCTCCACGTGCAGACATGCTCCCCAGAGCCTGTGGCAACGTGAAGGAAATACCATACACTGACCTGGAAGAGACCACAGGGCTCAGGCACAGTCTGAGCCCTTCCCTCATCCCCGCGGTTTTGCTAGCAGGAGTTCAACCCCAAAGAACACAGCCCGGAGACCCCCTGGGGCCCAAACAGCTTCCGACGAACAATATGCTCTTGCTGTGGAAATCCTATCCCAAGTGGGGGTAGCCAGGTCAACAAAATGCCACACACCCAGGTGGAAGAAACAACATGGCCCAGGCATGGTCTAAGCCCCTCACCTCGTCCCTGTGCTGTGGAGAGCCGGAGGGACCCCCGAGGCCCACGGCCCTGAGGCCCGTTGGGCAGAAAGCCGGCTTCCCACGGAAACAGCTTTCCTGAGGTGTAGACCCTATCCCAAGGGCTGGTGGCAAGGGAAAGCAAATGCCATCCCCTTCTCTCGAAGAAACCCCAGTGCCCAGCCATGTTGTCAGCCCTCCCCTCCTCCCTGGGCTTCTGGCAGCAGGAGTGAAAAGTGAGTTGCACAGCACTGGGACCCGTTTGACAGAAACCGGCCTCCCACGAGGAAGTCCTTCTCCACGTGCAGACATGCTCCCCAGTGCCTGTGGCAAGGGAAGGAAATGCCATACACTGACCTGGAAGAGACCACAGGGCCCAGGCACAGTCTGAGACCTACCCTCATCCCGGCGGTTTTGGTAGCAGGAGTTCAACCCCAAGGAACACAGCCCGGAGACACCCTGGGGCTCAAACGGCTTTCAACTAACAATTTGCTCTTGCTGTGGAAAACCTATCAAAAGTGGGTGTAGCCAGGTCAACAAACTGCTAAACACGCAGGTGGAAGAAACAACATGGCCCAGGCATGGTCTAAGCCTCTCACCTCGTCCCTGTGCTTTGGGGAGCCGGAGGGACCCCCGAGGCCCACAGTCCTGAGGCCCGTTGGGCAGAAAGCCGGCTTCCCACGAAAACAGCTTTCCTGAGGTGCAGACCCTATCCCAAGGGCTGGTGGCAAGGGAAGGCAAATGCCATCCCCTTCTCTGGAAGAAACCCCTTTGCCCAGCCATGTTGTAAGCCCTCCCCTCCTCCCTGGGCTTTTGGCAGCAGGAGTGAAAAGAGAGGAGCACAGCACTGGGACCCTTTTGACAGAAACCGGCCTCCCACGAGGAAGTCCTTCTCCACGTGCAGACATGCTCCCCAGTGCCTGTGGCAAGGTGAAGGAAATGCCATACACTGACCTGGAAGAGACCACAGGGCCCAGGCACAGTCTGAGCCCTTCCCTCATCCCGGCGGTTTTGCTAGCAGGAGTACAACGCCAAGAACACAGCACGGAGACCCCCTGGGGCCAAAACAGCTTCCGACGAACAATATGCTCTTGCTGTGGAAATCCTATCCCAAGTGGGGGTAACCAGGTCAACAAAATGCCACACACCCAGGTGGAAGAAACAACATGGCCCAGGCATGGTCTAAGCCCCTCACCTCGTCCCTGTGCTCTGGGGAGCCGGAGGGACCCCCGAGGCCCACGGCCCTGAGGCCCGTTGGACAGAAAGCCGGTTTCCCACAGAAACAGCTTTCCTGAGGTGCAGACCCTATCCCAAGGGCTGGTGGCAAGGGAAAGCAAATGCCATCCCTTTCTCTGGAAGAAACCCCAGTGCCCAGCCATGTTGTAAGCCTTCCCCTCCTCCCTGGGCTTCTGGCAGCAGGAGTGAAAAGAGAGGAGCACAGCACTGGGACCCTTTTGACAGAAACCGGCTTCCCACGAGGAAGTCCTTCTCCACGTGCAGACATGCTCCCCAGTGCCTGTGGCAAGGTGAAGGAAATGCCATACACTGACCTGGAAGAGACCACAGGGCCCAGGCACAGTCTGAGCCCTTCCCTCATCCCGGCGGTTTTGCTAGCAGGAGTTCAACCCCAGCGAACACAACCCGGAGACCCCCTGGGGCCAAAATGGCTTCCGACTAACAATATGTTCCTGCTGTGGAAATCTAATCCCAAGTGGGGGTAGCCAGGTCAACAAAATGCCACACACCCAGGTGGAAGAAACAACATGGCCCAGGCATGGTCTAAGCCCTCACCTCCTCCCTGTGCTCTGGGGAGCCGGAGGGACTCCCGAGGCACACCGTCCGGAGGTCCGTTGGGCAGAAACCCGGCTTCCCACGGAAACACCTCTCCTGAGGGGCAGACCCTATCCCAAGGGCTGGTGGCAAGGGAAAGCAAATGCCATCCCCTTCTCTGGAAGAAACCCCAGTGCCCACCCATGTTTTAAGCCCTCCCCTCCTCCCTGGGCTTCTGGCAGTAGGAGTGAAAAGAGAGGAGCACAGCACTGGGACACGTTTGACAGAAACCGGCTTCCCACGAGGAAGTCCTTCTCCACGTGCAGACATGCTCCCCAGTGCCTGTGGCAAGGTGAAGGAAATGCCATAGACTGACCTGGAAGAGACCACAGGCCCAGGCACAGTCTGAGCCCTTCCCTCATCCCAGCGGTTTTGCTAGCAGGAGTTCCAACCCAAGGAACACAGCCCGGAGACCCCCAGGGGCCAAAACGGCTTCCAACTAACAATATACTCTTGCTGTGGAAATCCTATCCCAAGTGGGGGTAGCCAGGTCAACAAAATACCACACACCCAGGCGGAAGAAACAACATGGCCCAGGCATGTTCTAAGCCCCTCACCTTGTCCCTGTGCTCTGGGGAGCCTGAGGGACCTCGAGACCAACGGCCCTGAGGCCCTGTGGCAGAAAGCCGGTTTCCCACGGAAAGAGATTTCCTGAGGTGCAGACCGTATCCCAAGGGCTGGTGGCAAGGGAAAGCAAATGCCATGCCCTTCTCTGGAAGAAACCCCAGTGCCCAGCCATGTTGAAAGTCCTCCCCTCCTCCCTGGGCTTCTGGCAGCAGGAGTGAAAAGAGAGGAGCACAGCACTGGGACCCGTTTGACAGAAACAGGCTTCCCACGAGGAAGTCCTTCTCCACGTACAGACATGCTCCCCAGTGCCTGTGGCAAGGTGAAGGAAATGCCATACACTGACCTGGAAGAGACCACATGGCCCAGGCACAGTCTGAGCCCTTCCCTCATCCCGGCGGTTTTGCTAGAAGGAGTTCATCCCCAAGGAACACAGCACGGAGACCCCCTGGGGCCCAAACGGCTTCCAACTAACAATATGCTCTTGCTGTGGAAATCCTATCCCAAGTGCGGGTAACCAGGTCAACAAAATGCCACACACCGAGGTGGAAGAAACAACAGGGCCCATGCATGGTCTAAGCCCCTCACCTCGTCCCTGTGCTCTGGGGAGCCGGAGGGACCCCCGAGGCCCATAGCCCTGAGGCCCGTTGGGCAGAAAGCCGGCTTCCCACGGAAACAGCTTTCCTGAGGTGCAGACCCTATCCCAAGGGCTGGTGGCAAGGGAAAGCAAATGCCATCCCCTTCTCTGGAAGAAACACCAGTGCCCAGCCATGTTGTAAGCCTTCCCCTCCTTCCTGGGCTTCTGGCAGCAGGAGTGAAAAGAGAGGAGCACAGCACTAGGACCCTTTTGACAGAAACCGGCTTCCCACGAGGAAGTCCTTCTCCACGTGCAGACATGCTCCCCAGTGCCTGTGGCAAGGTGAAGGAAGTGCCATACACTGACCTTGAAGAGACTACAGGGCCCAGGCACAGTCTGAGCCATTCCCTCATCCCGGAGGTTTTGCTACCAGGAGTTCAACCCCAAGACACAGCCCTGAGACCCCCTGGGGCCAAAACGGCTTCCGAATAACAATATGCTCTTGCTGTGGAAATCCTATCCCAAGTGGGCGTAGCCAGGTCAACAAAATGCCACACACCCAGGTGGAAGAAACAACATGGCCCAGGCATGGTCTAAGCCCCTCACCTCGTCCCTGTGCTCTGGGGAGCCGGAGGGACCCCCGAGGCACACGGCCCTGAGGCCCGTTGGGCAGAAAGCCGGCTTCCCACGAAAACAGCTTCCCTGAGGTGCAGACCCTATCCCAAGGGCTGTTGGCAAGGGAAAGCAAATGCCATCCCCTTGTCTGGAAGAAACGCCAGTGCCCAGCCATGTTCTAAGCCCTCCCCTCCTCCCTGGGCTTATGGCAGCAGGGGTGAAAAGAGAGGAGAACAGCACTGGGACCGTTTGACAGAAACAGGCTTCCCACGAGGAAGTCCTTCTCCACGTACAGAATTGCTCCCCAGTGCCTGTGGCAAGGTGAAGGAAATGCCATACACTGACCTGGAAGAGACCACAGGGCCCAGGCACAGTCTAAGCCCTTCCCTCATCCCGGCGGTTTTGCTAGCAGGAATTCATCCCCAAGAAACACAGCACGGAGACCCCCTGGGGCCCAAACGGCTTCCAACTAACAATATGCTCTTGGTGTGGAAATCCTATCCCAAGTGGGGGTAACCAGGTCAACAAAATGCCACACACCCAGGTGGAAGAAACAACATGGCCCAGGCATAGTCTAAGCCCCTCACCTCGTCCCTCTGCTCTGGGGAGCCGAAGGGACCCCCGAGGCCCACGGTCCTGAGGCCCGTTGGGCAGAAAGCCGGCTTCCCACGGAAACAGCTTTCCTGAGGTGCAGACCGTATCCCAAGGGCTGGTGGTAAGGGAAAGCAAATGCCATCCCCTTCTCTGGAAGAAACCCCAGTGCCCAGCCATGTTGTAAGCCTTCCCCTCCTTCCTGGGCTTCTGGCAGCAGGAGTGAAAAGAGAGGAGCACAGCACTGGGATCCGTTTGACAGAAACCGGCCTCCCAAGAGGAAGTCCTTCTCCACGTGCAGACATGCTCCCCATTGCCTGTGCCAAGGTGAAGGAAATACCATACACTGACCTGGAAGAGACCACAGGGCCCAGGCACAGTCTGAGCCCTTCCCTCATCCCAGCAGTTTAGCTAGCAGGAGTTCAAGCCCAAGGAACACTGCCAGGAGACCCCTGGGGCAAAAACTGCTTCTGAGGAACAATAGGTGCTTGCTCTGGAAAACATATGCAAATGTGAGTAGCCAGGTCAACAAAATGCCACACAACCAGGTGGAAGAAACAACATGGCCCAGGCATGGCCTAAGCCCCTCACCTCGTCCCTGTGCTTTGGGGAGCCGGAGGGACAGCCGAGCCCCACGGCCCTGAGACCCCTTTGCAAAAAGCCGGCTTCCCACGGAAACAGTTTTCCTGAGGTGCAGACCCTCTCCCAAGTGGTTGTGGCAAGGTAAAGCAAATGCCATCCACTCCTCTGGAAGAAACCACAGTGCCCAGCCATGTTCTAAGCCCTCCCATCCTCCCTGGGCTTCTGGCAGCAGGAGTGAAAAGAGAGGAGCAGAGCACTGGGACCCGTTTGACAAAAACCGGCTTCCCACGGGAAAGTCTTTCTCCACGTGCAGGCATGCTCCCAGGTGCCTGTGGCAAGGGGAAGGAAATGCCATACTCTTACCTGGAAGAGACCACAGGGCCCTGGCACAGTCTGAACCCTTCCCTCATCCCGGCGGTTTTGCTAGCAGGAGTTCAACCCCAACGAACACAGCCCGGAGACCCCTGAGGCAAAAACGGCTTCCGACGAACAAAGGCGCTTGCTGTTGAAAACCTATCCCAAGTGGGGGTAGCCAGGTCAATAAAATGCCACACAGCCAGGTGTAAGAAACAACATTGCCCAGGCATGGTGTAAGCCCCTCACCTCGTCCCTGTGCTTTGGGGAGACTGAGGGACAGCCAAGGCCCACGGCCCTGAGAATCCTTTGCAAAAAGCTGGCTTCCCACGGAAACAGCTTTCCTGAGGTGCAGACCCTATCCCAAGGGGTGGAGGCAAGGGAAAAAAATGCCATCTCCTTCTCTGGAAGAAACCCCAGTGCCCAGCCATGTTCTAAGCCCTCCCCTCCTCCCTGGGCTTCTAGTAGCAGGAGCGAAAAGAGAGGAGGACAGCACTGGGACGCTTTGACAGAAACCGGCTTCCACGAGGAAGTCCTTCTCCACGTGCAGACATGCTCCCCAGTGCCTGTGGCAAGGTGAAGGAAATACCATACACTGACCTGGAAGAGACCACAGGGCCCAGGCACAGTCTGAGCCCTTCCCTCATCCCGGCGGTTTTGCTAGCAGGAGTTCCACCACAAGGAACACAGCCCGGAGACCCCCTGGCGCCCAAAGGGCTTCCGACGAACAATATGCTCTTGCTGTGGAAAACCTATCCCAAGAGGGGGTAGCCAGGTCAACAAAATGGCACACACCCAGGTGGAAGAGACAACTAGGCCCAGGCATGGTCTAACCCCTCACCTCCTCTCTGTGCTTTGGGGAGCCGGAGGGACCCCCGAAGCCCACGGCCCTGAGACCAGTTTGGCAGAAAGCCGGCCTCCCACGGAAACAGCTTTCCTGAGTTGCAGACCCTATCCCAAGGGGTGGTGGTAAGGGAAAGCAAATGCCATCTCCTCCTCTGCAATAAACCCCAGTGCCCAGCCATGTTCTAAGCCCTCCCCTCCTCCCTGGGCTTCTAGCAACAGGAGTGAAAAGAGAGGAGGACAGCACTGGGACGCTTTGACAGAAACCGGCTTCCACGAGGAAGTCCTTCTCCACGTGCAGACAAGCTCCCCAGTGCCTCTGGCAAGGTGAAGGAAATACCATACACTGACCTGGAAGAGACCACAGGGCCCAGGCACAGTCTGAGCCCTTCCCTCATCCCGGCGGTTTTGCTAGCAGGAGTTCCACCACAAGGAACACAGCGCGGAGACCCCCTGGGGCCCAAAGGGCTTCCGACGAACAATATGCTCTTGCTGTGGAAAACCTATCCCAAGAGGGGGTAGCCAGGTCAACAAAATGCCACACACCCAGGTGGAAGAGACAACTTGGCCCATGCATGGTCTAACCCCTCACCTCCTCTCTGTTTTTGGGGAGCCGGAGGGATCCCCGAAGCCCACGGCCCTGAGGCCCGTTTGGCAGAAAGCCGGCTTCCCACGGAAACAGCTTTCCTGAGGTGCAGACCCTATCCCAAGGGGTGGTGGCAAGGGAAAGCAAATGCCATCTCCTCCTCTGCAATAAACCCCAGGCCCAGCCATGTTCTAAGCCCTCCCCTCCTCCCTGGGCTTCTGGCAGCAGGAGTGAAAAGAGAGGACCACAGCACTGGGATCCTTTGACGGGAAACCGGCTTCCCACGAGGAAGTCCTTCTCCACGTGCAGACATGCTCCCCAGTGCCTGTGGCAAGGGGAAGGAAATGCCATACACTGACCTGGAAGAGACCACAGGGCCCAGGGACAGTCTGAGCCCTTCCCTCATCCGGGCGGTTTTGCTAGCAGTAGTTCAACCCCAAGGAACACAGCCCGGAGACCCCCTGGGGCCCAAACGGCTTCCGATGAACAATATGCTCTTGCTGTGGAAAACCTATCCCAACTGGGGGTAGCCTGGTCAACAAAATGCCATACACCCAGGTGGAAGAAAGAACATGGCTCAGGCATGGTCAAAGCCCCTCACCTCGTCCCTGTGCTTTGGGGAGCCAGAGGGACCCCCGAAGCCCACGGCCCTGAGGCCCGTTTGGCAGAAAGCCGGCTTCCCACGGAAACAGATTTCCTGAGGTGCAGACTCTATCCCAAGGGGTGGTGGCAATGAAAGCAAATGCCATCCCCTTCTCTGGAAGAAACCCCAGTGCCCAGCCATGTTCTAAGCCCTCCCCTCCTCCCTGGACTTCTGGCTGCAGGAGTGAAAAGAGAGGAGCACAGCATTGGGACCATTTTACAGAAACCGGTTTCCCAGGGGGAAGTCCTTATCCACGTGCAGACATGCTCCCCAGTGCCTGTGGCAAGGTGAAGGAAATACCATACACTGACCTGGAAGAGACCACAGGGCCCAGGCACAGTCTGAGCACTTCCCTCATCCCAGCAGTTTAGCTAGCAGGAGTTCAAGCCCAAGGAACACTGCCCAGAGACCCCTGGGGCAAAAACTGCTTCTGAGGAACAATAGGTGCTTGCTCTGGAAAACATATGCAAATGTGAGTAGCCAGGTCAACAAAATGCCACACACCCAGGCGGAAGAAACAACATTGCCCAGGCATGGTCTAAGCCCCTCACCTCGTCCCTGTGCTTTGGGGAGCCGGAGGGACACCCGAGGCCCACGGCCCTGAGAACCCTTTGCAAAAAGCCGCCTTCCCACGGAAACAGTTTTCCTGAGGTGCAGACCCTCTCACAAGTAGTTGTGACAAGGTAAAGCAAATGCCCACCACTTCTCTGGAAGAAACCACAGTGCATAGCCATGTTCTAAGCCCTCCCATCCTCCCTGGGCTTCTGGCAGCAGGAGTGAAAAGAGAGGGGCAGAGCACTGGGACCCGTTTGACAAAAACCGGCTTCCCACGCGAAAGTCTTTCTCCACGTGCAGACATGCTCCTAGGTGCCTGTGGCAAGGGGAAGGAAATGCCATACACTGACCTGGAAGAGACCACAGGGCCCAGGCATAGTCTGAACCCTTCCCTCATCCCGGCGGGTTTGCTAGCAGGAGTTCAACCCCAAGGAACACCGCCCGGATAGCCCTGGGGCAAAAACGGCTTCCGATGAACAATAGGTGCTTGTTGTGGAAATCCTATCCCAAGTAGGGGTAGCCAGGTCAACAAAATGCCACACACCCAGGTGTAAGAAACAACATTGCCCAGGTATGGTCTAAGCCCCTCACCTCGTCCCTGTGCTTTGGGGAGCCGGAGGGACCCCCGAGGCCCACGGCCCTGAGACCCCTTTGCAAAAATCCGGCTTCCCACGGAAACAGTTTTCCTGAGGTGCAGACTCTCTCACAAGTGGTTGTGGCAAGGTAAAGCAAATGCCCTCCACTTCTCTGGAAGAAACCACAGTGCCCAGCCATGTTCTAAGCCCTCCCATCCTCCCTGGGCTTCTGGCAGCAGGAGTGAAAAGAGAGGAGCAGAGCACTGGGACCCGTTTGACAAAAACCGGCTTCCCACGGGAAAGTCTTTCTCCACGTGCAGACATGCTCCCAGGTCCTTTGGCAAGGGGAAGGAAATGCCATACACTGACCTGGAAGAGACCACAGGGCCCAGGCACAGTCTGAACCCTTCCCTCATCCCGGCGGTTTTGCTAGCAGGAGTTCCCCAAAGAACACAGCCCGGAGTCCCCTGGGGCAAAAACGGCTTCCGAGGAACAAGAGGTGCTTGCTGTGGAAAACCTATCCCAAGTGGGGGTAGCGAGGTCAACGAAATGCCACACACCCAGTTGTAAGAAACAACATTGCCCAGGCACGGTCTAAGCCCCTCACCTCGTCCCTGTGCTTTGGGGAGCCGGAGGGACAGCCGAGCCCCACGGCCCTGAGAACCCTTTGCAAAAAGCCGGCTTCCCACGGAAACAGTTTTCCTGAGGTGCAGACCCTATCCCAAGTGGTTGTGGCAAGGTAATGCAAATGCCCTCCACTTCTCTGGAAGAAACCACAGTGCCCATCCATGTGCTAAGCCCTCCCATCCTCCCTGGGCTTCTGGCAGCAGGAGTGAAAAGAGAGGAGCAGAGCACTGGGACCCGTTTGACAAAAACCGGCTTCCCACGGGAAAGTCTTTCTCCTCGTGCAGACATGCTCCCAGGTGCCTGTGGCAAGGGGAAGGAAATGCCATACACTGACCTGGAAGAGACCACAGGGCCCAGGCACAGTCTGAACCCTTCCCTCATCCCGGTAGTTTTGCTAGCAGGAGTTCAACCCCAACGAACACAGCCCGGAGACCCTGAGGCAAAAACGGCTTCCGACGAACAAGAGATGCTTGCTGTGGAAAACCTATCCCAAGTGGGGGTAGCCAGGTCAACAAAATGCTACACACCCAGGTGTAAGAAACAACATTGCCCATGCACGGTCTAAGCCCCTCACCTCGTCCCTGTGCTT
The DNA here is from genome assembly GCF_024610735.1 of Ursus americanus. Taxonomy (NCBI): domain Eukaryota; kingdom Metazoa; phylum Chordata; class Mammalia; order Carnivora; family Ursidae; genus Ursus; species Ursus americanus. The sequence continues at coordinate 507,637 of NW_028273651.1, forward strand.
TGGGGAGCCGGACGGACAGCCGAGGCCCACGGCCCTGAGACCCCTTTGCAAAAAGCCGGCTTCCCACGGAAACAGTTTTCCTGAGGTGCACACCCTATCCCAAGTGGTTGTGGCAAGGTAATGCAAATGCCCTCCACTTCTCTGGAAGAAACCACAGTGCATAGCCATGTTCTAAGCCCTCCCATCCTCCCTGGGCTTCTGGCAGCAGGAGTGAAAAGAGAGGAGCAGAGCACTGGGACCCGTTTGACAAAAACCGGCTTCCCATGGGAAAGTCTTTCTCCACGTGCAGACATGCTCCCAGGTGCCTGTGGCAAGGGGAAGGAAATGCCATACACTGACCTCGAAGAGACCACAGGGCCCAGGCACAGTCTGAACCCTTCCCTCATCCCGGCGGTTTTGCTAGCAGGAGTTCAACCCCAACGAACACAGCCCGGAGAGCCTGGGGCAAAAACGGCTTCCGACGAACAAGAGGTGCTTGCAGTGGAAAACCTATCCCAAGTGGGGGTAGCCAGGTCAACAAAATGCCACACACCCAGGTGTAACAAACAACATTGCCCTAGCACGGTCCAAGCCCCTCACCTCGTCCCTGTGCTTTGGGGAGCCGAAGGGACACCCGAGGCCCACGGCCCTGAGACCCCTTTGCAAAAAGCCGGCTTCCCACGGAAACACTTTTCCTGAGGTGCAGACCCTATCCCAAGTGGTTGTGGCAAGGTAAAGCAAATGCACTCCACTTCTCTGGAAGAAACCACAGTGCCCAGCCATGTTCTAAGCCCTCCCATCCTCCCTGGGCTTCTGGCTGCAGGAGTGAAAAGAGAGGGGCAGAGCACTGGGACCCGTTTGACAAAAACCGGCTTCCCACGCGAAAGTCTTTCTCCACGTGCAGACATGCTCCTAGGTGCCTGTGGCAAGGGGAAGGAAATGCCATACACTGACCTGGAAGAGACCACAGGGCCCAGGCACAGTCTGAACCCTTCCCTCATCCCGGCGGGTTTGCTAGCAGGAGTTCAACCCCAAGGAACACCGCCCGGAGAGCCCTGGGGCAAAAACGGCTTCCGATGAACAATAGGTGCTTGTTGTGGAAATCCTATCCCAAGTAGGGGTAGCCAGGTCAACAAAATGCCACACACCCAGGTGTAAGAAACAACATTGCCCAGGTATGGTCTAAGCCCCTCACCTCGTCCCTGTGCTTTGGGGAGCCTGAGGGACAGCCGAGGCCCACGGCCCTGAGAACCCTTTGCAAAAATCCGGCTTCCCACGGAAACAGTTTTCCTGAGGTGCAGACTCTCTCACAAGTGGTTGTGGCAAGGTAAAGCAAATGCCCTCCACTTCTCTGGAGGAAACCACAGTGCCCAGCCATGTTCTAAGCCCTCCCATCCTCCCTGGGCTTCTGGCAGCAGGAGTGAAAAGAGAGGAGCAGAGCACTGGGACCCGTTTGACAAAAACCGGCTTCCCACGGGAAAGTCTTTCTCCACGTGCAGACATGCTCCCAGGTCCTTTGGCAAGGGGAAGGAAATGCCATACACTGACCTGGAAGAGACCACAGGGCCCAGGCACAGTCTGAACCCTTCCCTCATCCCGGCGGTTTTGCTAGCAGGAGTTCCCCAAGGAACACAGCCCGGAGTCCCCTGGGGCAAAAACGGCTTCCGAGGAACAAGAGGTGCTTGCTGTGGAAAACCTATCCCAAGTGGGGGTAGCGAGGTCAACGAAATGCCACACACCCAGTTGTAAGAAACAACATTGCCCAGGCACGGTCTAAGCCCCTCACCTCGTCCCTGTGCTTTGGGGAGCCGGAGGGACAGCTGAGCCCCACGGCCCTGAGACCCCTTTGCAAAAAGCCGGCTTCCCACGGAAACAGTTTTCCTGAGGTGCAGACCCTATCCCAAGTGGTTGTGGCAAGGTAATGCAAATGCCCTCCACTTCTCTGGAAGAAACCACAGTGCCCATCCATGTGCTAAGCCCTCCCATCCTCCCTGGGCTTCTGGCAGCAGGAGTGAAAAGAGAGGAGCAGAGCACTGGGACCCGTTTGACAAAAACCGGCTTCCCACGGGAAAGTCTTTCTCCTCGTGCAGACATGCTCCCAGGTGCCTGTGGCAAGGGGAAGGAAATGCCATACACTGACCTGGAAGAGACCACAGGGCCCAGGCACAGTCTGAACCCTTCCCTCATCCCGGCGGTTTTGCTAGCAGGAGTTCAACCCCAACGAACACAGCCCGGAGAGCCTGGGGCAAAAACGGCTTCCGACGAACAAGAGGTGCTTGCAGTGGAAAACCTATCCCAAGTGGGGGTAGCCAGGTCAACAAAATGCAACACACCCAGGTGTAACAAACAACATTGCCCTAGCACGGTCCAAGCCCCTCACCTCGTCCCTGTGCTTTGGGGAGCCGAAGGGAAACCCGAGGCCCACGGCCCTGAGACCCCTTTGCAAAAAGCCGGCTTCCCACGGAAACACTTTTCCTGAGGTGCAGACCCTATCCCAAGTGGTTGTGGCAAGGTAAAGCAAATGCCCTCCACTTCTCTGGAAGAAACCACAGTGCCCAGCCATGTTCTAAGCCCTCCCATCCTCCCTGGGCTTCTGGCTGCAGGAGTGAAAAGAGAGGAGCAGAGCACTGGGACCCGTTTGACAAAAACCGGCTTCCCACGGGAAAGTCTTTCTCCACATGCAGACATGCTCCCAGGTGCCTGTGGCAAGGGGAAGGACATGCCATACACTGACCTGGAAGACACCACAGGGCCAAGGCACAGTCTGAACCCTTCCCTCATCCCGGTAGTTTTGCTAGCAGGAGTTCCACCCCAATGAACACAGCCCGGAGACCCCTGGGGCAAAACCGGCTTCCGACGAACAATAGGTGCTTCCTGTGGAAAACCTATCCCAAGTGGGGGTAGCCAGGTCAACGAAATGCCACACTCCAAGGTGTAAGAAACAACATTGCCCAGGCACGGTCTAAGCCCCTCACCTCGTCCCTGTGCTTTGGGGAGCCGGACGGACAGCCGAGGCCCACGGCCCTGAGACCCCTTTGCAAAAAGCCGGCTTCCCACGGAAACAGTTTTCCTGAGGTGCACACCCTATCCCAAGTGGTTGTGGCAAGGTAAAGCAAATGCCCTCCACTTCTCTGGAAGAAACCACACTGCCCAGCCATGTTCTAAGCCCTCCCATCCTCCCTGGGCTTCTGGCAGCAGGAGTGAAAAGAGAGGAGCAGAGCACTGGGGCCCGTTTGACAAAAATCGACTTCCCACTGGAAAGTCTTTCTCCAGGTGCAGACATGCTCCCAGGTGCCTGTGGCAAGGGGAAGGAAATGCCATACACTGACATGGAAGAGACCACAGGGCCCAGGCACAGTCTGAACCCTTCCCTCATCCCGGCGGTTTTGCTAGCAGGAGTTCAACCCCAACGAACACAGCCCAGAGACCCCTGGGGCAAAACCGGCTTCCGACGAACAATAGGTGCTTCCTGTGGAAAACCTATCCCAAGTGGGGGTAGCCAGGTCAACAAAATGCTACACACCCAGGTGTAAGAAACAACATTGCCCATGCACGGTCTAAGCCCCTCACCTCGTCCCTGTGCTTTGGGGAGCCGGACGGACAGCCGAGGCCCACGGCCCTGAGACCCCTTTGCAAAAAGCCGGCTTCCCACGGAAACAGTTTTCCTGAGGTGCACACCCTATCCCAAGTGGTTGTGGCAAGGTAATGCAAATGCCCTCCACTTCTCTGGAAGAAACCACAGTGCATAGCCATGTTCTAAGCCCTCCCATCCTCCCTGGTCTTCTGGCAGCAGGAGTGAAAAGAGAGGAGCAGAGCACTGGGACCCGTTTGACAAAAACCGGCTTCCCATGGGAAAGTCTTTCTCCACGTGCAGACATGCTCCCAGGTGCCTGTGGCAAGGGGAAGGAAATGCCATACACTGACCTCGAAGAGACCACAGGGCCCAGGCACAGTCTGAACCCTTCCCTCATCCCGGCGGTTTTGCTAGCAGGAGTTCAACCCCAACGAACACAGCCCGGAGAGCCTGGGGCAAAAACGGCTTCCGACGAACAAGAGGTGCTTGCAGTGGAAAACCTATCCCAAGTGGGGGTAGCCAGGTCAACAAAATGCCACACACCCAGGTGTAACAAACAACATTGCCCTAGCACGGTCCAAGCCCCTCACCTCGTCCCTGTGCTTTGGGGAGCCGAAGGGACACCCGAGGCCCACGGCCCTGAGACCCCTTTGCAAAAAGCCGGCTTCCCACGGAAACACTTTTCCTGAGGTGCAGACCCTATCCCAAGTGGTTGTGGCAAGGTAAAGCAAATGCACTCCACTTCTCTGGAAGAAACCACAGTGCCCAGCCATGTTCTAAGCCCTCCCATCCTCCCTGGGCTTCTGGCTGCAGGAGTGAAAAGAGAGGGGCAGAGCACTGGGACCCGTTTGACAAAAACCGGCTTCCCACGCGAAAGTCTTTCTCCACGTGCAGACATGCTCCTAGGTGCCTGTGGCAAGGGGAAGGAAATGCCATACACTGACCTGGAAGAGACCACAGGGCCCAGGCACAGTCTGAACCCTTCCCTCATCCCGGCGGGTTTGCTAGCAGGAGTTCAACCCCAAGGAACACCGCCCGGAGAGCCCTGGGGCAAAAACGGCTTCCGATGAACAATAGGTGCTTGTTGTGGAAATCCTATCCCAAGTAGGGGTAGCCAGGTCAACAAAATGCCACACACCCAGGTGTAAGAAACAACATTGCCCAGGTATGGTCTAAGCCCCTCACCTCGTCCCTGTGCTTTGGGGAGCCTGAGGGACAGCCGAGGCCCACGGCCCTGAGAACCCTTTGCAAAAATCCGGCTTCCCACGGAAACAGTTTTCCTGAGGTGCAGACTCTCTCACAAGTGGTTGTGGCAAGGTAAAGCAAATGCCCTCCACTTCTCTGGAGGAAACCACAGTGCCCAGCCATGTTCTAAGCCCTCCCATCCTCCCTGGGCTTCTGGCAGCAGGAGTGAAAAGAGAGGAGCAGAGCACTGGGACCCGTTTGACAAAAACCGGCTTCCCACGGGAAAGTCTTTCTCCACGTGCAGACATGCTCCCAGGTCCTTTGGCAAGGGGAAGGAAATGCCATACACTGACCTGGAAGAGACCACAGGGCCCAGGCACAGTCTGAACCCTTCCCTCATCCCGGCGGTTTTGCTAGCAGGAGTTCCCCAAGGAACACAGCCCGGAGTCCCCTGGGGCAAAAACGGCTTCCGAGGAACAAGAGGTGCTTGCTGTGGAAAACCTATCCCAAGTGGGGGTAGCGAGGTCAACGAAATGCCACACACCCAGTTGTAAGAAACAACATTGCCCAGGCACGGTCTAAGCCCCTCACCTCGTCCCTGTGCTTTGGGGAGCCGGAGGGACAGCTGAGCCCCACGGCCCTGAGACCCCTTTGCAAAAAGCCGGCTTCCCACGGAAACAGTTTTCCTGAGGTGCAGACCCTATCCCAAGTGGTTGTGGCAAGGTAATGCAAATGCCCTCCACTTCTCTGGAAGAAACCACAGTGCCCATCCATGTGCTAAGCCCTCCCATCCTCCCTGGGCTTCTGGCAGCAGGAGTGAAAAGAGAGGAGCAGAGCACTGGGACCCGTTTGACAAAAACCGGCTTCCCACGGGAAAGTCTTTCTCCTCGTGCAGACATGCTCCCAGGTGCCTGTGGCAAGGGGAAGGAAATGCCATACACTGACCTGGAAGAGACCACAGGGCCCAGGCACAGTCTGAACCCTTCCCTCATCCCGGCGGTTTTGCTAGCAGGAGTTCAACCCCAACGAACACAGCCCGGAGAGCCTGGGGCAAAAACGGCTTCCGACGAACAAGAGGTGCTTGCAGTGGAAAACCTATCCCAAGTGGGGATAGCCAGGTCAACAAAATGCAACACACCCAGGTGTAACAAACAACATTGCCCTAGCACGGTCCAAGCCCCTCACCTCGTCCCTGTGCTTTGGGGAGCCGAAGGGAAACCCGAGGCCCACGGCCCTGAGACCCCTTTGCAAAAAGCCGGCTTCCCACGGAAACACTTTTCCTGAGGTGCAGACCCTATCCCAAGTGGTTGTGGCAAGGTAAAGCAAATGCCCTCCACTTCTCTGGAAGAAACCACAGTGCCCAGCCATGTTCTAAGCCCTCCCATCCTCCCTGGGCTTCTGGCAGCAGGAGTGAAAAGAGAGGAGCAGAGCACTGGGACCCGTTTGACAAAAACCGGCTTCCCACGGGAAAGTCTTTCTCCACGTGCAGACATGCTCCCAGGTGCCTGTGGCAAGGGGAAGGAAATGCCATACACTGACCTGGAAGAGACCACAGGGCCCAGGCACAGTCTGAACCCTTCCCTCATCCCGGCGGTTTTGCTAGCAGGAGTTCAACCCCAACGAACACAGGCCGGAGACCACTGGGGCAAAAACGGCTTCCGACGAACAAGAGGTGCTTGCTGTGGAAAACCTATCCCAAGTGGGGTTAGCCAGGTCAACAAAATGCCACACACCCAGGTGTAAGAAACAACATTGCCCAGGCATGGTCTAAGCCCCTCACCTCGTCCCTGTGCTTTGGGGAGCCGGAGGGACACCCGAGGCCCACGGCCCTGAGACCCCTTTGCAAAAAGCCGGCTTCCCACGGAAACAGTTTTCCTGAGGTGCAGACCCTCTCTCAAGTAGTTGCGGAAAGGTTAAGCAAATGTCCTCCACTTCTCTGGAAGAAACCACAGTGCCCAGCCATGTTGTAAGCCCTCCCATCCTCCCTGGGCTTCTGGCAGTAGCAGTGAAAAGAGAGGAGCAGAGCACTGGGACCCGTTTGAGAAAAACTGGCTTCCCACGGGAAAGTCTTTCTCCACGTGCAGACATGCTCCCAGGTGTCTGTGGCAAGGGGAAGGAAATGCCATACACTGACCTGGAAGAGACCACAGGGCCCAGGCACAGTCTGAACCCTTCCCTCATCTCGGCGGTTTTGCTAGCAGGAGTTCCCCAACGAAAACAGCCCAGAGACCCCTGGGGCAAAAACGGCTTCCGACGAACAATAGGTGCTTGCTGTGGAAAACCTATCCCAAGTGGGGGTAGCAAGGTCAACGAAATGCCACACACCCAGTTGTAAGAAACAACATTGCCCAGGCACGGTCTAAGCCCGTCACCTCGACCCTGTGCTTTGGGGAGCCGGAGGGACAGCTGAGCCCCACGGCCCTGAGACCCCTTTGCAAAAAGCCGGCTTCCCACGGAAACACTTTTCCTGAGGTGCACACCCTATCCCAAGTGGTTGTGGCAAGGTAATGCAAATGCCCTCCACTTCTCTGGAAGAAACCACAGTGCCCAGCCATGTTCTAAGCCCTCCCATCCTCCCTGGGCATCTGGCAGCAGGAGTGAAAAGAGAGGAGCAGAGCACTGGGACCCGTTTGACAAAAACCGGCTTCCCACGGGAAAGTCTTTCTCCACGTGCAGACATGCTCCCAGGTGCCTGTGACAAGGGGAAGGAAATGCCATACACTGACCTAGAAGAGACCACAGGGCCCAGGCACAGTCTGAACCGTTCTCTCATCCCGGCGGTTTTGCTAGCAGGAGTTCAACCCCAAGGAACACAGCTCGGAGACCCCTGGGGCAAAAACGGCTTTCTACGAACAAGAGGTGCTTGCTGTGGAAAACCTATCCCAAGTGGGGGTAGCCAGGTCAACGAAATGCCACACACCCAGGTGTAAGAAACAACATTGCCCAGGCTCGGTCTAAGCCCCTCACCTCGTCCCTGTGTTTGGGGAGCCGGAGGAACACCCGAGGCCCACGGCCCTGAGACCCCTTTGCAAAAAGACGGCTTCCCACGGAAAGAGTTTTCCTGAGGTGCACACCCTATCCCAAGTGGTTGTGGCAAGGTAAAGCAAATGCCCTCCACTTCTCTGGAAGAAACCACAGTGCCCAGCCATGTTCTAAGCCCTCCCATCCTCCCTGGGCTTCTGGCAGCAGGAGTGAAAAGAGAGGAGCAGAGCACTGGGACCCCTTTGACAAAAACCGGCTTCCCACGGGAAAGTCTTTCTCCACGTGCAGACATGCTCCCAGGTGCCTGTGGCAAGGGGAAGGAAATGCCATACACTGACCTGGAAGAGACCACAGGGCCCAGGCACAGTCTGAACCCTTCCCTCATCCCGGCAGTTTTGCTAGCAGGAGTTCAACCCCAACGAACACAGCCCGGAGACCCCTGGGGCAAAAACGGCTTCCGACGAACAAGAGGTGCTTGCTATGGAAAACCTATCCCAAGTGGGTTTAGCCAGGTCAACGAAATGCCACACACCCAGGTGTAAGAAACAACATTGCCCAGGCACGATCTAAGCCCCCCACCTCGTCCCTGAGCTTTGGGGAGCCTGAGGGAGAGCCGAGCCCCACGGCCCTGAGACCCCTTTGCAAAAAGCCGGCTTCCCACGGAAACAGTTTTCCTAAGGTGCACACCCTATCCCAAGTGGTTGTGGCAAGGTAAAGCAAATGCCCTCCACCTCTCTGGAAAAAACCACAGTGCCCAGCCATGTTCTAAGCTCACCCATCCTCCCTGGGCTTCTGGCAGCAGGAGTGAAAAGAGAGGAGCAGAGCACTGGGACCCGTTTGACAAAAACCGGCTTCCCACGCGAAAGTCTTTCTCCACGTGCAGACATGCTCCTAGGTGCCTGTGGCAAGGGGAAGGAAATGCCATACACTGACCTGGAAGAGACCACAGGGCCCAGGCATAGTCTGAACCCTTCCCTCATCCCGGCGGGTTTGCTAGCAGGAGTTCAACCCCAAGGAACACCGCCCGGATAGCCCTGGGGCAAAAACGGCTTCCGATGAACAATAGGTGCTTGTTGTGGAAATCCTATCCCAAGTAGGGGTAGCCAGGTCAACAAAATGCCACACACCCAGGTGTAAGAAACAACATTGCCCAGGTATGGTCTAAGCCCCTCACCTCGTCCCTGTGCTTTGGGGAGCCGGAGGGACCCCCGAGGCCCACGGCCCTGAGACCCCTTTGCAAAAATCCGGCTTCCCACGGAAACAGTTTTCCTGAGGTGCAGACTCTCTCACAAGTGGTTGTGGCAAGGTAAAGCAAATGCCCTCCACTTCTCTGGAAGAAACCACAGTGCCCAGCCATGTTCTAAGCCCTCCCATCCTCCCTGGGCTTCTGGCAGCAGGAGTGAAAAGAGAGGAGCAGAGCACTGGGACCCGTTTGACAAAAACCGGCTTCCCACGGGAAAGTCTTTCTCCACGTGCAGACATGCTCCCAGGTCCTTTGGCAAGGGGAAGGAAATGCCATACACTGACCTGGAAGAGACCACAGGGCCCAGGCACAGTCTGAACCCTTCCCTCATCCCGGCGGTTTTGCTAGCAGGAGTTCCCCAAAGAACACAGCCCGGAGTCCCCTGGGGCAAAAACGGCTTCCGAGGAACAAGAGGTGCTTGCTGTGGAAAACCTATCCCAAGTGGGGGTAGCGAGGTCAACGAAATGCCACACACCCAGTTGTAAGAAACAACATTGCCCAGGCACGGTCTAAGCCCCTCACCTCGTCCCTGTGCTTTGGGGAGCCGGAGGGACAGCCGAGCCCCACGGCCCTGAGAACCCTTTGCAAAAAGCCGGCTTCCCACGGAAACAGTTTTCCTGAGGTGCAGACCCTATCCCAAGTGGTTGTGGCAAGGTAATGCAAATGCCCTCCACTTCTCTGGAAGAAACCACAGTGCCCATCCATGTGCTAAGCCCTCCCATCCTCCCTGGGCTTCTGGCAGCAGGAGTGAAAAGAGAGGAGCAGAGCACTGGGACCCGTTTGACAAAAACCGGCTTCCCACGGGAAAGTCTTTCTCCTCGTGCAGAAATGCTCCCAGGTGCCTGTGGCAAGGGGAAGGAAATGCCATACACTGACCTGGAAGAGACCACAGGGCCCAGGCACAGTCTGAACCCTTCCCTCATCCCGGTAGTTTTGCTAGCAGGAGTTCAACCCCAACGAACACAGCCCGGAGACCCTGAGGCAAAAACGGCTTCCGACGAACAAGAGATGCTTGCTGTGGAAAACCTATCCCAAGTGGGGGTAGCCAGGTCAACAAAATGCTACACACCCAGGTGTAAGAAACAACATTGCCCATGCACGGTCTAAGCCCCTCACCTCGTCCCTGTGCTTTGGGGAGCCGGACGGACAGCCGAGGCCCACGGCCCTGAGACCCCTTTGCAAAAAGCCGGCTTCCCACGGAAACAGTTTTCCTGAGGTGCACACCCTATCCCAAGTGGTTGTGGCAAGGTAATGCAAATGCCCTCCACTTCTCTGGAAGAAACCACAGTGCATAGCCATGTTCTAAGCCCTCCCATCCTCCCTGGGCTTCTGGCAGCAGGAGTGAAAAGAGAGGAGCAGAGCACTGGGACCCGTTTGACAAAAACCGGCTTCCCATGGGAAAGTCTTTCTCCACGTGCAGACATGCTCCCAGGTGCCTGTGGCAAGGGGAAGGAAATGCCATACACTGACCTCGAAGAGACCACAGGGCCCAGGCACAGTCTGAACCCTTCCCTCATCCCGGCGGTTTTGCTAGCAGGAGTTCAACCCCAACGAACACAGCCCGGAGAGCCTGGGGCAAAAACGGCTTCCGACGAACAAGAGGTGCTTGCAGTGGAAAACCTATCCCAAGTGGGGGTAGCCAGGTCAACAAAATGCCACACACCCAGGTGTAACAAACAACATTGCCCTAGCACGGTCCAAGCCCCTCACCTCGTCCCTGTGCTTTGGGGAGCCGAAGGGACACCCGAGGCCCACGGCCCTGAGACCCCTTTGCAAAAAGCCGGCTTCCCACGGAAACACTTTTCCTGAGGTGCAGACCCTATCCCAAGTGGTTGTGGCAAGGTAAAGCAAATGCACTCCACTTCTCTGGAAGAAACCACAGTGCCCAGCCATGTTCTAAGCCCTCCCATCCTCCCTGGGCTTCTGGCTGCAGGAGTGAAAAGAGAGGGGCAGAGCACTGGGACCCGTTTGACAAAAACCGGCTTCCCACGCGAAAGTCTTTCTCCACGTGCAGACATGCTCCTAGGTGCCTGTGGCAAGGGGAAGGAAATGCCATACACTGACCTGGAAGAGACCACAGGGCCCAGGCACAGTCTGAACCCTTCCCTCATCCCGGCGGGTTTGCTAGCAGGAGTTCAACCCCAAGGAACACCGCCCGGAGAGCCCTGGGGCAAAAACGGCTTCCGATGAACAATAGGTGCTTGTTGTGGAAATCCTATCCCAAGTAGGGGTAGCCAGGTCAACAAAATGCCACACACCCAGGTGTAAGAAACAACATTGCCCAGGTATGGTCTAAGCCCCTCACCTCGTCCCTGTGCTTTGGGGAGCCTGAGGGACAGCCGAGGCCCACGGCCCTGAGAACCCTTTGCAAAAATCCGGCTTCCCACGGAAACAGTTTTCCTGAGGTGCAGACTCTCTCACAAGTGGTTGTGGCAAGGTAAAGCAAATGCCCTCCACTTCTCTGGAGGAAACCACAGTGCCCAGCCATGTTCTAAGCCCTCCCATCCTCCCTGGGCTTCTGGCAGCAGGAGTGAAAAGAGAGGAGCAGAGCACTGGGACCCGTTTGACAAAAACCGGCTTCCCACGGGAAAGTCTTTCTCCACGTGCAGACATGCTCCCAGGTCCTTTGGCAAGGGGAAGGAAATGCCATACACTGACCTGGAAGAGACCACAGGGCCCAGGCACAGTCTGAACCCTTCCCTCATCCCGGCGGTTTTGCTAGCAGGAGTTCCCCAAGGAACACAGCCCGGAGTCCCCTGGGGCAAAAACGGCTTCCGAGGAACAAGAGGTGCTTGCTGTGGAAAACCTATCCCAAGTGGGGGTAGCGAGGTCAACGAAATGCCACACACCCAGTTGTAAGAAACAACATTGCCCAGGCACGGTCTAAGCCCCTCACCTCGTCCCTGTGCTTTGGGGAGCCGGAGGGACAGCTGAGCCCCACGGCCCTGAGACCCCTTTGCAAAAAGCCGGCTTCCCACGGAAACAGTTTTCCTGAGGTGCAGACCCTATCCCAAGTGGTTGTGGCAAGGTAATGCAAATGCCCTCCACTTCTCTGGAAGAAACCACAGTGCCCATCCATGTGCTAAGCCCTCCCATCCTCCCTGGGCTTCTGGCAGCAGGAGTGAAAAGAGAGGAGCAGAGCACTGGGACCCGTTTGACAAAAACCGGCTTCCCACGGGAAAGTCTTTCTCCTCGTGCAGACATGCTCCCAGGTGCCTGTGGCAAGGGGAAGGAAATGCCATACACTGACCTGGAAGAGACCACAGGGCCCAGGCACAGTCTGAACCCTTCCCTCATCCCGGCGGTTTTGCTAGCAGGAGTTCAACCCCAACGAACACAGCCCGGAGAGCCTGGGGCAAAAACGGCTTCCGACGAACAAGAGGTGCTTGCAGTGGAAAACCTATCCCAAGTGGGGGTAGCCAGGTCAACAAAATGCAACACACCCAGGTGTAACAAACAACATTGCCCTAGCACGGTCCAAGCCCCTCACCTCGTCCCTGTGCTTTGGGGAGCCGAAGGGAAACCCGAGGCCCACGGCCCTGAGACCCCTTTGCAAAAAGCCGGCTTCCCACGGAAACACTTTTCCTGAGGTGCAGACCCTATCCCAAGTGGTTGTGGCAAGGTAAAGCAAATGCCCTCCACTTCTCTGGAAGAAACCACAGTGCCCAGCCATGTTCTAAGCCCTCCCATCCTCCCTGGGCTTCTGGCTGCAGGAGTGAAAAGAGAGGAGCAGAGCACTGGGACCCGTTTGACAAAAACCGGCTTCCCACGGGAAAGTCTTTCTCCACATGCAGACATGCTCCCAGGTGCCTGTGGCAAGGGGAAGGACATGCCATACACTGACCTGGAAGACACCACAGGGCCAAGGCACAGTCTGAACCCTTCCCTCATCCCGGTAGTTTTGCTAGCAGGAGTTCCACCCCAATGAACACAGCCCGGAGACCCCTGGGGCAAAACCGGCTTCCGACGAACAATAGGTGCTTCCTGTGGAAAACCTATCCCAAGTGGGGGTAGCCAGGTCAACGAAATGCCACACTCCAAGGTGTAAGAAACAACATTGCCCAGGCACGGTCTAAGCCCCTCACCTCGTCCCTGTGCTTTGGGGAGCCGGACGGACAGCCGAGGCCCACGGCCCTGAGACCCCTTTGCAAAAAGCCGGCTTCCCACGGAAACAGTTTTCCTGAGGTGCACACCCTATCCCAAGTGGTTGTGGCAAGGTAAAGCAAATGCCCTCCACTTCTCTGGAAGAAACCACACTGCCCAGCCATGTTCTAAGCCCTCCCATCCTCCCTGGGCTTCTGGCAGCAGGAGTGAAAAGAGAGGAGCAGAGCACTGGGGCCCGTTTGACAAAAATCGACTTCCCACTGGAAAGTCTTTCTCCAGGTGCAGACATGCTCCCAGGTGCCTGTGGCAAGGGGAAGGAAATGCCATACACTGACATGGAAGAGACCACAGGGCCCAGGCACAGTCTGAACCCTTCCCTCATCCCGGCGGTTTTGCTAGCAGGAGTTCAACCCCAACGAACACAGCCCAGAGACCCCTGGGGCAAAACCGGCTTCCGACGAACAATAGGTGCTTCCTGTGGAAAACCTATCCCAAGTGGGGGTAGCCAGGTCAACGAAATGGCACACTCCAAAGTGTAAGAAACAACATTGCCCAGGCATGGTCTAAGCCCCTCACCTCGTCCCTGTGCTTTGGGGAGCCGGAGGGACACCCGAGGCCCACGGCACTGAGACCCCTTTGCAAAATGCCGGCTTCCCACGGAAACAGTTTTCCTGAGGTGCACACCCTATCCCAAGTGGTTGTGGCAAGGTAATGCAAATGCCCTCCACTTCTCTGGAAGAAACCACAGTGCCCAGCCATTTTCTAAGCCCTTCCATCCTCCCTGGGCTTCTGGCAGCAGGAGTGAAAAGAGAGGAGCAGAGCACTGGGACCCGTTTGACAAAAACCGGCTTCCCACGGGAAAGTCTTTCTCCACGTGCAGACATGCTCCCAGGTGCCTGTGGCAAGGGGAAGGAAATGCCATACACTGACCTGGAAGAGACCACAGGGCCCAGGCACAGTCTGAACCCTTCCCTCATCCCGGCGGTTTTGCTAGCAGGAGTTCAACCCCAACGAACACAGGCCGGAGACCACTGGGGCAAAAACGGCTTCCGACGAACAAGAGGTGCTTGCTGTGGAAAACCTATCCCAAGTGGGGTTAGCCAGGTCAACAAAATGCCACACACCCAGGTGTAAGAAACAACATTGCCCAGGCATGGTCTAAGCCCCTCACCTCGTCCCTGTGCTTTGGGGAGCCGGAGGGACACCCGAGGCCCACGGCCCTGAGACCCCTTTGCAAAAAGCCGGCTTCCCACGGAAACAGTTTTCCTGAGGTGCAGACCCTCTCTCAAGTAGTTGCGGAAAGGTTAAGCAAATGTCCTCCACTTCTCTGGAAGAAACCACAGTGCCCAGCCATGTTGTAAGCCCTCCCATCCTCCCTGGGCTTCTGGCAGTAGCAGTGAAAAGAGAGGAGCAGAGCACTGGGACCCGTTTGAGAAAAACTGGCTTCCCACGGGAAAGTCTTTCTCCACGTGCAGACATGCTCCCAGGTGTCTGTGGCAAGGGGAAGGAAATGCCATACACTGACCTGGAAGAGACCACAGGGCCCAGGCACAGTCTGAACCCTTCCCTCATCTCGGCGGTTTTGCTAGCAGGAGTTCCCCAACGAAAACAGCCCAGAGACCCCTGGGGCAAAAACGGCTTCCGACGAACAATAGGTGCTTGCTGTGGAAAACCTATCCCAAGTGGGGGTAGCAAGGTCAACGAAATGCCACACACCCAGTTGTAAGAAACAACATTGCCCAGGCACGGTCTAAGCCCGTCACCTCGACCCTGTGCTTTGGGGAGCCGGAGGGACAGCTGAGCCCCACGGCCCTGAGACCCCTTTGCAAAAAGCCGGCTTCCCACGGAAACACTTTTCCTGAGGTGCACACCCTATCCCAAGTGGTTGTGGCAAGGTAATGCAAATGCCCTCCACTTCTCTGGAAGAAACCACAGTGCCCAGCCATGTTCTAAGCCCTCCCATCCTCCCTGGGCTTCTGGCAGCAGGAGTGAAAAGAGAGGAGCAGAGCACTGGGACCCGTTTGACAAAAACCGGCTTCCCACGGGAAAGTCTTTCTCCACGTGCAGACATGCTCCCAGGTGCCTGTGGCAAGGGGAAGGAAATGCCATACACTGACCTGGAAGAGACCACAGGGCCCAAACACAGTCTGAACCCTTCCCTCAACCCGGCGGTTTTGCTAGCAGGAGTTCAACTCCAACGAACACAGCCGGAGACCCCTGAGGCAAAAACGGCTTCCGACGTACAATAGGTGCTTGCTGTGGAACACCTATCCCAAGTGGGGGAAGCCAGCTCAACAAAATGCCACACACCCAGGTGTAAGAAACAACATTGCACAGGCTTGGTCTAAGCCCCTCACCTCGTCCCTGTGCTTTGGGGAGCCGGAGGGACAGCCGAGGCACACGGCCCTGAGACTCCTTTGCAAAAAGCCGGCTTCCCACGGAGACAGTTTTCCTGAGGTGCAGACCCTCTCACAAGTGGTTGTGGCAAGGTAAAGCAAATGCCCTCCACTTTTCTGTAAGAAACCACAGTGCCCAGTCATGTTCTAAGCCCTCCCATCCCCCTTGGCCTCTTACAGCAGGAGTGAAAAGAGAGGAGCAGAGCACTGGGACCCGTTTGACAAAACCCTGCTTCCCAAGGGAAAGTCTTTCTCCACGTGCAGACATGCTCCCAGGTGCCTGTGGCAAGGGGAAGGAAATGCCATACACTGACCTGGAAGAGACCACAGGGCCCAGGCACAGTCTGAACCCTTCCCTCAACCCGGCGGTTTGGCTAGCAGGAGTTCAACCCAAACGAACACAGCCCGGAGACCACTGAGGCAAAAACGGCTTCGGACGAACAATAGGTGCTTGCTGTGGAACACCTATCCCAAGTGGGGGTAGCCAGCTCAACAAAATGCCACACACCCAGGTGTAAGAAACAACATTGCCCAGGCATGGTCTAAGCCCCTCACCTCGTCCCTGTGCTTTGGGGAGCCGGAGGGACAGCCGAGGCCCACGGCCCTGAGACCCCTTTGCAAAAAGCCGGCTTCCCACGGATACAGTTTTCCTGAGGTGCAGACCCTATCCCAAGTGGTTGTGGCAAGGTAAAGCAAATGCCCTCCACTTCTCTGGAAGAAACCACAGTGCCCAGCCATGTTCTAAGCCCTCCCATCCTCCCTGGGCTTCTGGCAGCAGGAGTGAAAAGAGAGGACCAGAGCACTGGGACCCGTTTGACAAAAAGCGGCTTCCCACAGGAAAGTCTGTCTCCACGTGCAGACATGCTCCCAGCTGCCTGTGGCAAGGGGAAGGAAATGCCATACACTGACCTGGAAGAGACCACAGGGCCCAGGCACAGTCTGAACCTTTCCCTCATCCCGGCGGTTTTGCTACCAGGAGTTCAACCCCAAGGAAGAGGCCGGAGACCCCTGAGGCAAAGACGGATTCCGACGAACAATAGGTGCTTGCTGTGGAAAACCTATCCCAAGTGGGTGTAGCCAGGTCAACAAAATGCCACACACCCAGGTGTAAGAAACAACATTGCCCAGGCATGGTCTAAGCCCCTCACCTCGAGGGTCCCTCTGCTTTAGGGAGCCGGAGGGACAGCCGAGACCCACGGCCCTGAGACTCCTTTGCAAAAAGGCGGCTTCCGACGGATACAGTTTTCCTGAGGTGCAGACCCTATCCCAAGTGGTTGTGGCAAGGTAAAGCAAATGCCCTCCACTTCTCTGGAAGAAACCACAGTGCCCAGCCATGTTCTAAGCCCTCCCATCCTCCCTGGGCTTCTGGCAGCAGGGGTGAAAAGAGAGGACCAGAGCACTGGGACCCGTTGGACAAAAACCGGCTTCCCACAGGAAAGTCTTTCTCCACGTGCAGACATGCTCCCAGGTGCCTGTGGCAAGGGGAAGGAAATGCCATACACTGACCTGGAAGAGACCACAGGGCCCAGGCACAGTCTGAACCCTTCCCTCATCCCGGCGGTTTTGCTAGGAGGAGTTCAACCCCAACGAACACAGCCCGGAGACCCCTGGGGCAAAGACGGCTTCCGACGAACAATAGGTGCTTGCTGTGGAAAACCTATCCCAAGTGGGGGTAGCCAGGTCAACAAAATGCCACACACCCAGGTGTAAGAAACAACATTGCCCAGGCATGGTCTAAGCCCCTCACTTCGTCCCTGTGCTTTGGGGAGCCGGAGGGACACCCGAGGCCCACGGCCCTGAGACACCTTTGCAAAAAGCCGGCTTCCCACGGATACAGTTTTCCTGAGGTGCAGACCCTATCCCAAGTGGTTGTGGCAAGGTAAAGCAAATGCCCTCCACTTCTCTGGAAGAAACCACAGTGCCCAGCCACGTTCTAAGCCCTCCCATCCTCCCTGGGCTTCTGGCAGCAGGAGTGAAAAGAGAAGAGCAGAGCAATGGGACCCGTTTGACAAAAACCGGCTTCCCAGGGGAAAGTCTTTCTCCACGTGCAGACATGCTCCCTGGTGCCTGTGGCAAGGGGAAGGAAATGCCATACACTGACCTGGAAGAGACCACAGGGCCCAGGCACAGTCTGAACCCTTCCCTCATCCCGGCGGTTTTGGTAGCAGGAGTTCAACCCCAACGAACACAGCCCGGAGACCCCTGGGGCAAAGACGGCTTCCGACGAACAATAGGTGCTTGCTGTGGAAAAGTTATCCCAAGTGGGGGTAGCCATGTCAACAAAATGCCACACACCCAGGTGTAAGAAACAACATTGCCCAGGCATGGTCTAAGCCCCTCACCTCGTCCCTGTGCTTTGGGGAGCCGGAGGGACCCCCGAGGCCCACGGCCCTGAGGCCCGTTTGGAGAAAGCCGGCTTCCCACGGAAACAGCTTTCCTGAGGTGCAGACCCTATCCCAAGGGGTGGTGGCAAGGGAAAGCAAATGCCATCCCCTTCTCGGGAAGAAACCCCAGTGCCCAGCCATGTTCTAAGCCCTCCCCTCCTCCCTGGGCTTCTGGCAGCAGGAGTGAAAAGAGAGGAGCACAGCACTGGGACCCTTTTGACAGAAACCGGCTTCCCACGAGGATGTCCTTCTCCACGTGCAGACATGCTCCCCAGTGCCTGTGGCAAGGTGAAGGAAATGCCATACACTGACCTGGAAGAGACCACAGGGCCCAGGCACAGTGTGAGCCCTTCCTTCATCCCGGCGGTTATGCTAACAGGAGTTCAACCCCAACGAACAGAGCCCGGAGATCCCCTGGGCCCAAACGGCTTCCGAGGAACAATATGCTCTTGCTGTGGAAAACCTATCCCAAGTGGGGGTAGCCAGGTCAACAAAATGCCACACACCCAGATGTAAGAAACAACATTGCCCAGGCATGGTCTAAGCCCCTCATCTCGTCCCTGTGCTTTGGGAAGCCGGAGGGACAGCCGAGGCCCAGGGCCGTGAGACCCTTTTGCCAAAAGCCGGCTTCCCACGGAAACAGTTTTCCTGAGGTGCAGACCCTCTCACAAGTGGTTGTGGCAAGGTAAAGCAAATGCCCTCCACTTCTCTGGAAGAAACCACAGTGCCCAGCCATGTTCTAAGCCCTCCCATCCTCCCTGGGCTTCTGGCAGCAAGAGTGAAAAGAGAGGAGCAGAGCACTGGGACCCGTTGGACAAAAACCGGCTTCCCACGGGAAAGTCTTTCTCCACGTGCAGACATGCTCCCAGGTGCCTGTGGCAAGGGGAAGGAAATGCCATACACTGACCTGGAAGAGACCACAGGGCCCAAGCACAGTCTGAACCCTTCCCTCAACCCGGCGGTTTTGCTAGCAGGAGTTCAACCCCAACGAACACAGCCCGGAGACCCCTGGGGCAAAAACGGCTTCCCAGGAACAATAGGCGCTTGCTGTGGAACACCTATCCCAAGTGGGGGTAGCCAGCTCAACGAAATGCCACACACCCAGGTGTAAGAAGCAACATTGCCCAGGCATGGTCTAAGCCCCTCACCTCGTCCCTGTGCTTTGGGGAGCCGGAGGGACACCCGAGGCCCACGGCCCTGAGACCCCTTTGCAAAAAGCCGGCTTCCCACGGAAAGAGTTTTCCTGAGGTGCAGACCCTATCCCAAGTGGTTGTGGCAAGGTAAAGCAAATGCCCTCCACTTCTCTGGAAGAAACCACAGTGCCCAGACATGTTCTAAGCCCTCCCATCCTCCCTGGGCTTCTGACAGCAGGAGTGAAAAGAGAGGAGCAGAGCACTGGGACCCGTTTGACAAAACCCGGCTTCCCACGGGAAAGTCCTTCTCCACGTGCAGACATACTCCCAGGTGCCTGTGGCAAGGGGAAGGAAATGCCATACACTGACCTGGAAGAGACCACAGGGCCCAGGCACAGTCTGAACCCTTCCCTCATCCCGGCGGTTTTGGTAGCAGGAGTTCAACCCCAACGAACACAGCCCGGAGACCCCTGGGGCAAAGACGGCTTCCGACGAACAATAGGTGCTTGCTGTGGAAAAGTTATCCCAAGTGGGGGTAGCCATGTCAACAAAATGCCACACACCCAGGTGTAAGAAACAACATTGCCCAGGCATGGTCTAAGCCCCTCACCTCGTCCCTGTGCTTTGGGGAGCCGGAGGGACCCCCGAGGCCCACGGCCCTGAGGCCCGTTTGGAGAAAGCCGGCTTCCCACGGAAACAGCTTTCCTGAGGTGCAGACCCTATCCCAAGGGGTGGTGGCAAGGGAAAGCAAATGCCATCCCCTTCTCGGGAAGAAACCCCAGTGCCCAGCCATGTTCTAAGCCCTCCCCTCCTCCCTGGGCTTCTGGCAGCAGGAGTGAAAAGAGAGGAGCACAGCACTGGGACCCTTTTGACAGAAACCGGCTTCCCACGAGGATGTCCTTCTCCACGTGCAGACATGCTCCCCAGTGCCTGTGGCAAGGTGAAGGAAATGCCATACACTGACCTGGAAGAGACCACAGGGCCCAGGCACAGTGTGAGCCCTTCCTTCATCCCGGCGGTTATGCTAACAGGAGTTCAACCCCAACGAACAGAGCCCGGAGATCCCCTGGGCCCAAACGGCTTCCGAGGAACAATATGCTCTTGCTGTGGAAAACCTATCCCAAGTGGGGGTAGCCAGGTCAACAAAATGCCACACACCCAGATGTAAGAAACAACATTGCCCAGGCATGGTCTAAGCCCCTCATCTCGTCCCTGTGCTTTGGGAAGCCGGAGGGACAGCCGAGGCCCAGGGCCCTGAGACCCTTTTGCCAAAAGCCGGCTTCCCACGGAAACAGTTTTCCTGAGGTGCAGACCCTCTCACAAGTGGTTGTGGCAAGGTAAAGCAAATGCCCTCCACTTCTCTGGAAGAAACCACAGTGCCCAGCCATGTTCTAAGCCCTCCCATCCTCCCTGGGCTTCTGGCAGCAAGAGTGAAAAGAGAGGAGCAGAGCACTGGGACCCGTTGGACAAAAACCGGCTTCCCACGGGAAAGTCTTTCTCCACGTGCAGACATGCTCCCAGGTGCCTGTGGCAAGGGGAAGGAAATGCCATACACTGACCTGGAAGAGACCACAGGGCCCAAGCACAGTCTGAACCCTTCCCTCAACTCGGCGGTTTTGCTAGCAGGAGTTCAACCCCAACGAACACAGCCCGGAGACCCCTGGGGCAAAAACGGCTTCCCAGGAACAATAGGCGCTTGCTGTGGAACACCTATCCCAAGTGGGGGTAGCCAGCTCAACGAAATGCCACACACCCAGGTGTAAGAAACAACATTGCCCAGGCATGGTCTAAGCCCCTCACCTCGTCCCTGTGCTTTGGGGAGCCGGAGGGACACCCGAGGCCCACGGCCCTGAGACCCCTTTGCAAAAAGCCGGCTTCCCACGGAAAGAGTTTTCCTGAGGTGCAGACCCTATCCCAAGTGGTTGTGGCAAGGTAAAGCAAATGCCCTCCACTTCTCTGGAAGAAACCACAGTGCCCAGACATGTTCTAAGCCCTCCCATCCTCCCTGGGCTTCTGACAGCAGGAGTGAAAAGAGAGGAGCAGAGCACTGGGACCCGTTTGACAAAACCCGGCTTCCCACGGGAAAGTCCTTCTCCACGTGCAGACATACTCCCAGGTGCCTGTGGCAAGGGGAAGGAAATGCCATACACTGACCTGGAAGAGACCACAAGGACCAGGCACAGTCTGAACCTTTCCCTCAACCCGGCGGTTTTGCTAGCAGCAGTTCAACCCCAACGAACACAGCCCGGAGACCTTTGAGGCAAAAACGGCTTCCGACGAACAATAGGCGCTTGCTGTGGAAAACCAATCCCAAGTGGGGGTTGCCAGCTCAACAAAATGCCACACACCCAGGTGTAAGAAACAACATTGCCCAGGCATGGTCTAAGCCCCTCACCTCGTCCCTGTGCTTTGGGGAGCCGGGGGGACAGCCGAGGCCCACGGCCCTGAGACCCCTTTGCAAAAAGCCGGCTTCCCACGGAAAGAGTTTTCCTGAGGTGCAGACCCTATCCCAAGTGGTTGTGGCAAGGTAAAGCAAATGCCCTCCACTTCTCTGGAAGAAACCACAGTGCCCAGCCATGTTCTACGCCCTCCCATCCTCCCTGGGCTTCTGGCAGCAGGAGTGAAAAGAGAGGAGCAGAGCACTGGGACCCGTTTGACAAAAACCGGCTTCCCACGGGAAAGTCTTTCTCCACGTGCAGACATGCTCCCAGGTGCCTGTGGCAAGGGGAAGGAAATGCCATACACTGACCTGGAAGAGACCACAGGGCCCAGGCACAGTCTGAACCCTTCCCTCATCCCGGCGGTTTTGGTAGCAGGAGTTCAACCCCAACGAACACAGCCCGGAGACCCCTGGGGCAAAGACGGCTTCCGACGAACAATAGGTGCTTGCTGTGGAAAAGTTATCCCAAGTGGGGGTAGCCATGTCAACAAAATGCCACACACCCAGGTGTAAGAAACAACATTGCCCAGGCATGGTCTAAGCCCCTCACCTCGTCCCTGTGCTTTGGGGAGCCGGAGGGACCCCCGAGGCCCACGGCCCTGAGGCCCGTTTGGAGAAAGCCGGCTTCCCACGGAAACAGCTTTCCTGAGGTGCAGACCCTATCCCAAGGGGTGGTGGCAAGGGAAAGCAAATGCCATCCCCTTCTCGGGAAGAAACCCCAGTGCCCAGCCATGTTCTAAGCCCTCCCCTCCTCCCTGGGCTTCTGGCAGCAGGAGTGAAAAGAGAGGAGCACAGCACTGGGACCCTTTTGACAGAAACCGGCTTCCCACGAGGATGTCCTTCTCCACGTGCAGACATGCTCCCCAGTGCCTGTGGCAAGGTGAAGGAAATGCCATACACTGACCTGGAAGAGACCACAGGGCCCAGGCACAGTGTGAGCCCTTCCTTCATCCCGGCGGTTATGCTAACAGGAGTTCAACCCCAACGAACAGAGCCCGGAGATCCCCTGGGCCCAAACGGCTTCCGAGGAACAATATGCTCTTGCTGTGGAAAACCTATCCCAAGTGGGGGTAGCCAGGTCAACAAAATGCCACACACCCAGATGTAAGAAACAACATTGCCCAGGCATGGTCTAAGCCCCTCATCTCGTCCCTGTGCTTTGGGAAGCCGGAGGGACAGCCGAGGCCCAGGGCCCTGAGACCCTTTTGCCAAAAGCCGGCTTCCCACGGAAACAGTTTTCCTGAGGTGCAGACCCTCTCACAAGTGGTTGTGGCAAGGTAAAGCAAATGCCCTCCACTTCTCTGGAAGAAACCACAGTGCCCAGCCATGTTCTAAGCCCTCCCATCCTCCCTGGGCTTCTGGCAGCAGGAGTGAAAAGAGAGGAGCAGAGCACTGGGACCCGTTTGACAAAACCCGGCTTCCCACGGGAAAGTCCTTCTCCACGTGCAGACATACTCCCAGGTGCCTGTGGCAAGGGGAAGGAAATGCCATACACTGACCTGGAAGAGACCACAAGGACCAGGCACAGTCTGAACCTTTCCCTCAACCCGGCGGTTTTGCTAGCAGCAGTTCAACCCCAACGAACACAGCCCGGAGACCTTTGAGGCAAAAACGGCTTCCGACGAACAATAGGCGCTTGCTGTGGAAAACCAATCCCAAGTGGGGGTTGCCAGCTCAACAAAATGCCACACACCCAGGTGTAAGAAACAACATTGCCCAGGCATGGTCTAAGCCCCTCACCTCGTCCCTGTGCTTTGGGGAGCCGGGGGGACAGCCGAGGCCCACGGCCCTGAGACCCCTTTGCAAAAAGCCGGCTTCCCACGGAAAGAGTTTTCCTGAGGTGCAGACCCTATCCCAAGTGGTTGTGGCAAGGTAAAGCAAATGCCCTCCACTTCTCTGGAAGAAACCACAGTGCCCAGCCATGTTCTACGCCCTCCCATCCTCCCTGGGCTTCTGGCAGCAGGAGTGAAAAGAGAGGAGCAGAGCACTGGGACCCGTTTGACAAAAACCGGCTTCCCACGGGAAAGTCTTTCTCCACGTGCAGACATGCTCCCAGGTGCCTGTGGCAAGGGGAAGGAAATGCCATACACTGACCTGGAAGAGACCACAGGGCCCAGGCACAGTCTGAACCCTTCCCTCAACCCGGCGGTTTGGCTAGCAGGAGTTCAACCCCAACGAACACATCCCGGAGACCCCTGAGGCAAAAACGACTTCGGACGAACAATAGGTGCTTGCTGTGGAACACCTATCCCAAGTGGGGGTAGCCAGCTCAACAAAATGCCACACACCCAGGTGTAAGAAGCAACATTGCCCAGGCATGGTCTAAGCCCCTCACCTTGTCCCTGTGCTTTGGGGAGCCGGAGGGACACCCGAGGCACACGGCCCTGAGACCCCTTTGCAAAAAGCCAGCTTCCCACGGAGACAGTTTTCCTGAGGTGCAGACCCTATCCCAAGTGGTTGTGGCAAGGTAAAGCAAATGCCCTCCACTTCTCTGGAAGAAACCACAGTGCCCAGCCATGTTCTAAGCCCTCCCATCCTCCCTGGGCTTCTGGCAGCAGGAGTGAAAAGAGAGGAGCAGAGCACTGGGACCGGTTTGACAAAAACCGGCTTCCCACGGGAAAGTCTTTCTCCACGTGCAGACATGCTCCCAGGTGCCTGTGGCAAGGGGAAGGAAATGTCATACACTGACCTGGAAGAGACCACAGGGCCCAAACACAGTCTGAACCCTTCCCTCAACCCGGCGGTTTTGCTAGCAGGAGTTCAACTCCAACGAACACAGCCGGAGACCCCTGAGGCAAAAACGGCTTCCGACGTACAATAGGTGCTTGCTGTGGAACACCTATCCCAAGTGGGGGAAGCCAGCTCAACAAAATGCCACACACCCAGGTGTAAGAAACAACATTGCACAGGCTTGGTCTAAGCCCCTCACCTCGTCCCTGTGCTTTGGGGAGCCGGAGGGACAGCCGAGGCACACGGCCCTGAGACTCCTTTGCAAAAAGCCGGCTTCCCACGGAGACAGTTTTCCTGAGGTGCAGACCCTCTCACAAGTGGTTGTGGCAAGGTAAAGCAAATGCCCTCCACTTTTCTGTAAGAAACCACAGTGCCCAGTCATGTTCTAAGCCCTCCCATCCCCCTTGGCCTCTTACAGCAGGAGTGAAAAGAGAGGAGCAGAGCACTGGGACCCGTTTGACAAAACCCTGCTTCCCAAGGGAAAGTCTTTCTCCACGTGCAGACATGCTCCCAGGTGCCTGTGGGAAGGGGAAGGAAATGCCATACACTGACCTGGAAGAGACCACAGGGCCCAGGCACAGTCTGAACCCTTCCCTCAACCCGGCGGTTTGGCTAGCAGGAGTTCAACCCAAACGAACACAGCCCGGAGACCACTGAGGCAAAAACGGCTTCGGACGAACAATAGGTGCTTGCTGTGGAACACCTATCCCAAGTGGGGGTAGCCAGCTCAACAAAATGCCACACACCCAGGTGTAAGAAACAACATTGCCCAGGCATGGTCTAAGCCCCTCACCTCGTCCCTGTGCTTTGGGGAGCCGGAGGGACAGCCGAGGCCCACGGCCCTGAGACCCCTTTGCAAAAAGCCGGCTTCCCACGGATACAGTTTTCCTGAGGTGCAGACCCTATCCCAAGTGGTTGTGGCAAGGTAAAGCAAATGCCCTCCACTTCTCTGGAAGAAACCACAGTGCCCAGCCATGTTCTAAGCCCTCCCATCCTCCCTGGGCTTCTGGCAGCAGGAGTGAAAAGAGAGGACCAGAGCACTGGGACCCGTTTGACAAAAAGCGGCTTCCCACAGGAAAGTCTGTCTCCACGTGCAGACATGCTCCCAGCTGCCTGTGGCAAGGGGAAGGAAATGCCATACACTGACCTGGAAGAGACCACAGGGCCCAGGCACAGTCTGAACCTTTCCCTCATCCCGGCGGTTTTGCTAGCAGGAGTTCAACCCCAAGGAAGAGGCCGGAGACCCCTGAGGCAAAGACGGATTCCGACGAACAATAGGTGCTTGCTGTGGAAAACCTATCCCAAGTGGGTCTAGCCAGGTCAACAAAATGCCACACACCCAGGTGTAAGAAACAACATTGCCCAGGCATGGTCTAAGCCCCTCACCTCGAGGGTCCCTCTGCTTTAGGGAGCCGGAGGGACAGCCGAGACCCACGGCCCTGAGACTCCTTTGCAAAAAGGCGGCTTCCGACGGATACAGTTTTCCTGAGGTGCAGACCCTATCCCAAGTGGTTGTGGCAAGGTAAAGCAAATGCCCTCCACTTCTCTGGAAGAAACGACAGTGCCCAGCCATGTTCTAAGCCCTCCCATCCTCCCTGGGCTTCTGGCAGCAGGGGTGAAAAGAGAGGACCAGAGCACTGGGACCCGTTGGACAAAAACCGGCTTCCCACAGGAAAGTCTTTCTCCACGTGCAGACATGCTCCCAGGTGCCTGTGGCAAGGGGAAGGAAATGCCATACACTGACCTGGAAGAGACCACAGGGCCCAGGCACAGTCTGAACCCTTCCCTCATCCCGGCGGTTTTGCTAGCAGGAGTTCAACCCCAACGAACACAGCCCGGAGACCCCTGGGGCAAAGACGGCTTCCGACGAACAATAGGTGCTTGCTGTGGAAAACCTATCCCAAGTGGGGGTAGCCAGGTCAACAAAATGCCACACACCCAGGTGTAAGAAACAACATTGCCCAGGCATGGTCTAAGCCCCTCACTTCGTCCCTGTGCTTTGGGGAGCCGGAGGGACACCCGAGGCCCACGGCCCTGAGACACCTTTGCAAAAAGCCGGCTTCCCACGGATACAGTTTTCCTGAGGTGCAGACCCTATCCCAAGTGGTTGTGGCAAGGTAAAGCAAATGCCCTCCACTTCTCTGGAAGAAACCACAGTGCCCAGCCACGTTCTAAGCCCTCCCATCCTCCCTGGGCTTCTGGCAGCAGGAGTGAAAAGAGAAGAGCAGAGCAATGGGACCCGTTTGACAAAAACCGGCTTCCCACAGGAAAGTCTTTCTCCACGTGCAGACATGCTCCCTGGTGCCTGTGGCAAGGGGAAGGAAATGCCATACACTGACCTGGAAGAGACCACAGGGCCCATTCACAGTCTGAACCCTTCCCTCATCCCGGCGGTTTTGGTAGCAGGAGTTCAACCCCAACGAACACAGCCCGGAGACCCCTGGGGCAAAGACGGCTTCCGACGAACAATAGGTGCTTGCTGTGGAAAAGTTATCCCAAGTGGGGGTAGCCATGTCAACAAAATGCCACACACCCAGGTGTAAGAAACAACATTGCCCAGGCATGGTCTAAGCCCCTCACCTCGTCCCTGTGCTTTGGGGAGCCGGAGGGACCCCCGAGGCCCACGGCCCTGAGGCCCGTTTGGAGAAAGCCGGCTTCCCACGGAAACAGCTTTCCTGAGGTGCAGACCCTATCCCAAGGGGTGGTGGCAAGGGAAAGCAAATGCCATCCCCTTCTCGGGAAGAAACCCCAGTGCCCAGCCATGTTCTAAGCCCTCCCCTCCTCCCTGGGCTTCTGGCAGCAGGAGTGAAAAGAGAGGAGCACAGCACTGGGACCCTTTTGACAGAAACCGGCTTCCCACGAGGATGTCCTTCTCCACGTGCAGACATGCTCCCCAGTGCCTGTGGCAAGGTGAAGGAAATGCCATACACTGACCTGGAAGAGACCACAGGGCCCAGGCACAGTGTGAGCCCTTCCTTCATCCCGGCGGTTATGCTAACAGGAGTTCAACCCCAACGAACAGAGCCCGGAGATCCCCTGGGCCCAAACGGCTTCCGAGGAACAATATGCTCTTGCTGTGGAAAACCTATCCCAAGTGGGGGTAGCCAGGTCAACAAAATGCCACACACCCAGGTGTAAGAAACAACATTGCCCAGGCATGGTCTAAGCCCCTCATCTCGTCCCTGTGCTTTGGGAAGCCGGAGGGACAGCCGAGGCCCAGGGCCCTGAGACCCTTTTGCCAAAAGCCGGCTTCCCACGGAAACAGTTTTCCTGAGGTGCAGACCCTCTCACAAGTGGTTGTGGCAAGGTAAAGCAAATGCCCTCCACTTCTCTGGAAGAAACCACAGTGCCCAGCCATGTTCTAAGCCCTCCCATCCTCCCTGGGCTTCTGGCAGCAAGAGTGAAAAGAGAGGAGCAGAGCACTGGGACCCGTTGGACAAAAACCGGCTTCCCACGGGAAAGTCTTTCTCCACGTGCAGACATGCTCCCAGGTGCCTGTGGCAAGGGGAAGGAAATGCCATACACTGACCTGGAAGAGACCACAGGGCCCAAGCACAGTCTGAACCCTTCCCTCAACCCGGCGGTTTTGCTAGCAGGAGTTCAACCCCAACGAACACAGCCCGGAGACCCCTGGGGCAAAAACGGCTTCCCAGGAACAATAGGCGCTTGCTGTGGAACACCTATCCCAAGTGGGGGTAGCCAGCTCAACGAAATGCCACACACCCAGGTGTGAGAAACAACATTGCCCAGGCATGGTCTAAGCCCCTCACCTCGTCCCTGTGCTTTGGGGAGCCGGAGGGACACCCGAGGCCCACGGCCCTGAGACCCCTTTGCAAAAAGCCGGCTTCCCACGGAAAGAGTTTTCCTGAGGTGCAGACCCTATCCCAAGTGGTTGTGGCAAGGTAAAGCAAATGCCCTCCACTTCTCTGGAAGAAACCACAGTGCCCAGACATGTTCTAAGCCCTCCCATCCTCCCTGGGCTTCTGACAGCAGGAGTGAAAAGAGAGGAGCAGAGCACTGGGACCCGTTTGACAAAACCCGGCTTCCCACGGGAAAGTCCTTCTCCACGTGCAGACATACTCCCAGGTGCCTGTGGCAAGGGGAAGGAAATGCCATACACTGACCTGGAAGAGACCACAGGGCCCAGGCACAGTCTGAACCCTTCCCTCATTCTGGCGGTTTTGGTAGCAGGAGTTCAACCCCAACGAACACAGCCCGGAGACCCCTGGGGCAAAGACGGCTTCCGACGAACAATAGGTGCTTGCTGTGGAAAAGTTATCCCAAGTGGGGGTAGCCATGTCAACAAAATGCCACACACCCAGGTGTAAGAAACAACATTGCCCAGGCATGGTCTAAGCCCCTCACCTCGTCCCTGTGCTTTGGGGAGCCGGAGGGACCCCCGAGGCCCACGGCCCTGAGGCCCGTTTGGAGAAAGCCGGCTTCCCACGGAAACAGCTTTCCTGAGGTGCAGACCCTATCCCAAGGGGTGGTGGCAAGGGAAAGCAAATGCCATCCCCTTCTCGGGAAGAAACCCCAGTGCCCAGCCATGTTCTAAGCCCTCCCCTCCTCCCTGGGCTTCTGGCAGCAGGAGTGAAAAGAGAGGAGCACAGCACTGGGACCCTTTTGACAGAAACCGGCTTCCCACGAGGATGTCCTTCTCCACGTGCAGACATGCTCCCCAGTGCCTGTGGCAAGGTGAAGGAAATGCCATACACTGACCTGGAAGAGACCACAGGGCCCAGGCACAGTGTGAGCCCTTCCTTCATCCCGGCGGTTATGCTAACAGGAGTTCAACCCCAACGAACAGAGCCCGGAGATCCCCTGGGCCCAAACGGCTTCCGAGGAACAATATGCTCTTGCTGTGGAAAACCTATCCCAAGTGGGGGTAGCCAGGTCAACAAAATGCCACACACCCAGATGTAAGAAACAACATTGCCCAGGCATGGTCTAAGCCCCTCATCTCGTCCCTGTGCTTTGGGAAGCCGGAGGGACAGCCGAGGCCCAGGGCCCTGAGACCCTTTTGCCAAAAGCCGGCTTCCCACGGAAACAGTTTTCCTGAGGTGCAGACCCTCTCACAAGTGGTTGTGGCAAGGTAAAGCAAATGCCCTCCACTTCTCTGGAAGAAACCACAGTGCCCAGCCATGTTCTAAGCCCTCCCATCCTCCCTGGGCTTCTGGCAACAAGAGTGAAAAGAGAGGAGCAGAGCACTGGGACCCGTTGGACAAAAACCGGCTTCCCACGGGAAAGTCTTTCTCCACGTGCAGACATGCTCCCAGGTGCCTGTGGCAAGGGGAAGGAAATGCCATACACTGACCTGGAAGAGACCACAGGGCCCAAGCACAGTCTGAACCCTTCCCTCAACCCGGCGGTTTTGCTAGCAGGAGTTCAACCCCAACGAACACAGCCCGGAGACCCCTGGGGCAAAAACGGCTTCCCAGGAACAATAGGCGCTTGCTGTGGAACACCTATCCCAAGTGGGGGTAGCCAGCTCAACGAAATGCCACACACCCAGGTGTAAGAAACAACATTGCCCAGGCATGGTCTAAGCCCCTCACCTCGTCCCTGTGCTTTGGGGAGCCGGAGGGACACCCGAGGCCCACGGCCCTGAGACCCCTTTGCAAAAAGCCGGCTTCCCACGGAAAGAGTTTTCCTGAGGTGCAGACCCTATCCCAAGTGGTTGTGGCAAGGTAAAGCAAATGCCCTCCACTTCTCTGGAAGAAACCACAGTGCCCAGACATGTTCTAAGCCCTCCCATCCTCCCTGGGCTTCTGACAGCAGGAGTGAAAAGAGAGGAGCAGAGCACTGGGACCCGTTTGACAAAACCCGGCTTCCCACGGGAAAGTCCTTCTCCACGTGCAGACATACTCCCAGGTGCCTGTGGCAAGGGGAAGGAAATGCCATACACTGACCTGGAAGAGACCACAGGGCCCAGGCACAGTCTGAACCCTTCCCTCATCCCGGCGGTTTTGGTAGCAGGAGTTCAACCCCAACGAACACAGCCCGGAGACCCCTGGGGCAAAGACGGCTTCCGACGAACAATAGGTGCTTGCTGTGGAAAAGTTATCCCAAGTGGGGGTAGCCATGTCAACAAAATGCCACACACCCAGGTGTAAGAAACAACATTGCCCAGGCATGGTCTAAGCCCCTCACCTCGTCCCTGTGCTTTGGGGAGCCGGAGGGACCACCGAGGCCCACGGCCCTGAGGCCCGTTTGGAGAAAGCCGGCTTCCCACGGAAACAGCTTTCCTGAGGTGCAGACCCTATCCCAAGGGGTGGTGGCAAGGGAAAGCAAATGCCATCCCCTTCTCGGGAAGAAACCCCAGTGCCCAGCCATGTTCTAAGCCCTCCCCTCCTCCCTGGGCTTCTGGCAGCAGGAGTGAAAAGAGAGGAGCACAGCACTGGGACCCTTTTGACAGAAACCGGCTTCCCACGAGGATGTCCTTCTCCACGTGCAGACATGCTCCCCAGTGCCTGTGGCAAGGTGAAGGAAATGCCATACACTGACCTGGAAGAGACCACAAGGACCAGGCACAGTCTGAACCTTTCCCTCAACCCGGCGGTTTTGCTAGCAGCAGTTCAACCCCAACGAACAGAGCCCGGAGACCTTTGAGGCAAAAACGGCTTCCGACGAACAATAGGCGCTTGCTGTGGAAAACCAATCCCAAGTGGGGGTTGCCAGCTCAACAAAATGCCACACACCCAGGTGTAAGAAACAACATTGCCCAGGCATGGTCTAAGCCCCTCACCTCGTCCCTGTGCTTTGGGGAGCCGGGGGGACAGCCGAGGCCCACGGCCCTGAGACCCCTTTGCAAAAAGCCGGCTTCCCACGGAAAGAGTTTTCCTGAGGTGCAGACCCTATCCCAAGTGGTTGTGGCAAGGTAAAGCAAATGCCCTCCACTTCTCTGGAAGAAACCACAGTGCCCAGCCATGTTCTACGCCCTCCCATCCTCCGTGGGCTTCTGGCAGCAGGAGTGAAAAGAGAGGAGCAGAGCACTGGGACCCGTTTGACAAAAACCGGCTTCCCACGGGAAAGTCTTTCTCCACGTGCAGACATGCTCCCAGGTGCCTGTGGCAAGGGGAAGGAAATGCCATACACTGACCTGGAAGAGACCACAGGGCCCAGGCACAGTCTGAACCCTTCCCTCATCCCGGCGGTTTGGCTAGCAGGAGTTCAACCCCAACGAACACATCCCGGAGACCCCTGAGGCAAAAACGACTTCGGACGAACAATAGGTGCTTGCTGTGGAACACCTATCCCAAGTGGGGGTAGCCAGCTCAACAAAATGCCACACACCCAGGTGTAAGAAGCAACATTGCCCAGGCATGGTCTAAGCCCCTCACCTTGTCCCTGTGCTTTGGGGAGCCGGAGGGACACCCGAGGCACACGGCCCTGAGACCCCTTTGCAAAAAGCCAGCTTCCCACGGAGACAGTTTTCCTGAGGTGCAGACCCTATCCCAAGTGGTTGTGGCAAGGTAAAGCAAATGCCCTCCACTTCTCTGGAAGAAACCACAGTGCCCAGCCATGTTCTAAGCCCTCCCATCCTCCCTGGGCTTCTGGCAGCAGGAGTGAAAAGAGAGGAGCAGAGCACTGGGACCCGTTTGACAAAAACCGGCTTCCCACGGGAAAGTCTTTCTCCACGTGCAGACATGCTCCCAGGTGCCTGTGGCAAGGGGAAGGAAATGCCATACACTGACCTGGAAGAGACCACAGGGCCCAAACACAGTCTGAACCCTTCCCTCAACCCGGCGGTTTTGCTAGCAGGAGTTCAACTCCAACGAACACAGCCGGAGACCCCTGAGGCAAAAACGGCTTCCGACGTACAATAGGTGCTTGCTGTGGAACACCTATCCCAAGTGGGGGAAGCCAGCTCAACAAAATGCCACACACCCAGGTGTAAGAAACAACATTGCACAGGCTTGGTCTAAGCCCCTCACCTCGTCCCTGTGCTTTGGGGAGCCGGAGGGACAGCCGAGGCACACGGCCCTGAGACTCCTTTGCAAAAAGCCGGCTTCCCACGGAGACAGTTTTCCTGAGGTGCAGACCCTCTCACAAGTGGTTGTGGCAAGGTAAAGCAAATGCCCTCCACTTTTCTGTAAGAAACCACAGTGCCCAGTCATGTTCTAAGCCCTCCCATCCCCCTTGGCCTCTTACAGCAGGAGTGAAAAGAGAGGAGCAGAGCACTGGGACCCGTTTGACAAAACCCTGCTTCCCAAGGGAAAGTCTTTCTCCACGTGCAGACATGCTCCCAGGTGCCTGTGGGAAGGGGAAGGAAATGCCATACACTGACCTGGAAGAGACCACAGGGCCCAGGCACAGTCTGAACCCTTCCCTCAACCCGGCGGTTTGGCTAGCAGGAGTTCAACCCAAACGAACACAGCCCGGAGACCACTGAGGCAAAAACGGCTTCAGACGAACAATAGGTGCTTGCTGTGGAACACCTATCCCAAGTGGGGGTAGCCAGCTCAACAAAATGCCACACACCCAGGTGTAAGAAACAACATTGCCCAGGCATGGTCTAAGCCCCTCACCTCGTCCCTGTGCTTTGGGGAGCCGGAGGGACAGCCGAGGCCCACGGCCCTGAGACCCCTTTGCAAAAAGCCGGCTTCCCACGGATACAGTTTTCCTGAGGTGCAGACCCTATCCCAAGTGGTTGTGGCAAGGTAAAGCAAATGCCCTCCACTTCTCTGGAAGAAACGACAGTGCCCAGCCATGTTCTAAGCCCTCCCATCCTCCCTGGGCTTCTGGCAGCAGGGGTGAAAAGAGAGGACCAGAGCACTGGGACCCGTTGGACAAAAACCGGCTTCCCACAGGAAAGTCTTTCTCCACGTGCAGACATGCTCCCAGGTGCCTGTGGCAAGGGGAAGGAAATGCCATACACTGACCTGGAAGAGACCACAGGGCCCAGGCACAGTCTGAACCCTTCCCTCATCCCGGCGGTTTTGCTAGCAGGAGTTCAACCCCAAGGAAGAGGCCGGAGACCCCTGAGGCAAAGACGGATTCCGACGAACAATAGGTGCTTGCTGTGGAAATCCTATCCCAAGTGGGTGTAGCCAGGTCAACAAAATGCCACACACCCAGGTGTAAGAAACAACATTGCCCAGGCATGGTCTAAGCCCCTCACCTCGAGGGTCCCTCTGCTTTAGGGAGCCGGAGGGACAGCCGAGACCCACGGCCCTGAGACTCCTTTGCAAAAAGGCGGCTTCCGACGGATACAGTTTTCCTGAGGTGCAGACCCTATCCCAAGTGGTTGTGGCAAGGTAAAGCAAATGCCCTCCACTTCTCTGGAAGAAACGACAGTGCCCAGCCATGTTCTAAGCCCTCCCATCCTCCCTGGGCTTCTGGCAGCAGGGGTGAAAAGAGAGGACCAGAGCACTGGGACCCGTTGGACAAAAACCGGCTTCCCACAGGAAAGTCTTTCTCCACGTGCAGACATGCTCCCAGGTGCCTGTGGCAAGGGGAAGGAAATGCCATACACTGACCTGGAAGAGACCACAGGGCCCAGGCACAGTCTGAACCCTTCCCTCATCCCGGCGGTTTTGCTAGGAGGAGTTCAACCCCAACGAACACAGCCCGGAGACCCCTGGGGCAAAGACGGCTTCCGACGAACAATAGGTGCTTGCTGTGGAAAACCTATCCCAAGTGGGGGTAGCCAGGTCAACAAAATGCCACACACCCAGGTGTAAGAAACAACATTGCCCAGGCATGGTCTAAGCCCCTCACTTCGTCCCTGTGCTTTGGGGAGCCGGAGGGACACCCGAGGCCCACGGCCCTGAGACACCTTTGCAAAAAGCCGGCTTCCCACGGATACAGTTTTCCTGAGGTGCAGACCCTATCCCAAGTGGTTGTGGCAAGGTAAAGCAAATGCCCTCCACTTCTCTGGAAGAAACCACAGTGCCCAGCCACGTTCTAAGCCCTCCCATCCTCCCTGGGCTTCTGGCAGCAGGAGTGAAAAGAGAAGAGCAGAGCAATGGGACCCGTTTGACAAAAACCGGCTTCCCACGGGAAAGTCTTTCTCCACGTGCAGACATGCTCCCTGGTGCCTGTGGCAAGGGGAAGGAAATGCCATACACTGACCTGGAAGAGACCACAGGGCCCAGGCACAGTCTGAACCCTTCCCTCATCCCGGCGGTTTTGGTAGCAGGAGTTCAACCCCAACGAACACAGCCCGGAGACCCCTGGGGCAAAGACGGCTTCCGACGAACAATAGGTGCTTGCTGTGGAAAAGTTATCCCAAGTGGGGGTAGCCATGTCAACAAAATGCCACACACCCAGGTGTAAGAAACAACATTGCCCAGGCATGGTCTAAGCCCCTCACCTCGTCCCTGTGCTTTGGGGAGCCGGAGGGACCCCCGAGGCCCACGGCCCTGAGGCCCGTTTGGAGAAAGCCGGCTTCCCACGGAAACAGCTTTCCTGAGGTGCAGACCCTATCCCAAGGGGTGGTGGCAAGGGAAAGCAAATGCCATCCCCTTCTCGGGAAGAAACCCCAGTGCCCAGCCATGTTCTAAGCCCTCCCCTCCTCCCTGGGCTTCTGGCAGCAGGAGTGAAAAGAGAGGAGCACAGCACTGGGACCCTTTTGACAGAAACCGGCTTCCCACGAGGATGTCCTTCTCCACGTGCAGACATGCTCCCCAGTGCCTGTGGCAAGGTGAAGGAAATGCCATACACTGACCTGGAAGAGACCACAGGGCCCAGGCACAGTGTGAGCCCTTCCTTCATCCCGGCGGTTATGCTAACAGGAGTTCAACCCCAACGAACAGAGCCCGGAGATCCCCTGGGCCCAAACGGCTTCCGAGGAACAATATGCTCTTGCTGTGGAAAACCTATCCCAAGTGGGGGTAGCCAGGTCAACAAAATGCCACACACCCAGATGTAAGAAACAACATTGCCCAGGCATGGTCTAAGCCCCTCATCTCGTCCCTGTGCTTTGGGAAGCCGGAGGGACAGCCGAGGCCCAGGGCCCT
This sequence comes from Ursus americanus, assembly GCF_024610735.1. NCBI lineage: Eukaryota > Metazoa > Chordata > Mammalia > Carnivora > Ursidae > Ursus > Ursus americanus. The sequence continues at coordinate 542,748 of NW_028273651.1, forward strand.
GAGACCCTTTTGCCAAAAGCCGGCTTCCCACGGAAACAGTTTTCCTGAGGTGCAGACCCTCTCACAAGTGGTTGTGGCAAGGTAAAGCAAATGCCCTCCACTTCTCTGGAAGAAACCACAGTGCCCAGCCATGTTCTAAGCCCTCCCATCCTCCCTGGGCTTCTGGCAACAAGAGTGAAAAGAGAGGAGCAGAGCACTGGGACCCGTTGGACAAAAACCGGCTTCCCACGGGAAAGTCTTTCTCCACGTGCAGACATGCTCCCAGGTGCCTGTGGCAAGGGGAAGGAAATGCCATACACTGACCTGGAAGAGACCACAGGGCCCAAGCACAGTCTGAACCCTTCCCTCAACCCGGCGGTTTTGCTAGCAGGAGTTCAACCCCAACGAACACAGCCCGGAGACCCCTGGGGCAAAAACGGCTTCCCAGGAACAATAGGCGCTTGCTGTGGAACACCTATCCCAAGTGGGGGTAGCCAGCTCAACGAAATGCCACACACCCAGGTGTAAGAAACAACATTGCCCAGGCATGGTCTAAGCCCCTCACCTCGTCCCTGTGCTTTGGGGAGCCGGAGGGACACCCGAGGCCCACGGCCCTGAGACCCCTTTGCAAAAAGCCGGCTTCCCACGGAAAGAGTTTTCCTGAGGTGCAGACCCTATCCCAAGTGGTTGTGGCAAGGTAAAGCAAATGCCCTCCACTTCTCTGGAAGAAACCACAGTGCCCAGACATGTTCTAAGCCCTCCCATCCTCCCTGGGCTTCTGACAGCAGGAGTGAAAAGAGAGGAGCAGAGCACTGGGACCCGTTTGACAAAACCCGGCTTCCCACGGGAAAGTCCTTCTCCACGTGCAGACATACTCCCAGGTGCCTGTGGCAAGGGGAAGGAAATGCCATACACTGACCTGGAAGAGACCACAGGGCCCAGGCACAGTCTGAACCCTTCCCTCATCCCGGCGGTTTTGGTAGCAGGAGTTCAACCCCAACGAACACAGCCCGGAGACCCCTGGGGCAAAGACGGCTTCCGACGAACAATAGGTGCTTGCTGTGGAAAAGTTATCCCAAGTGGGGGTAGCCATGTCAACAAAATGCCACACACCCAGGTGTAAGAAACAACATTGCCCAGGCATGGTCTAAGCCCCTCACCTCGTCCCTGTGCTTTGGGGAGCCGGAGGGACCACCGAGGCCCACGGCCCTGAGGCCCGTTTGGAGAAAGCCGGCTTCCCACGGAAACAGCTTTCCTGAGGTGCAGACCCTATCCCAAGGGGTGGTGGCAAGGGAAAGCAAATGCCATCCCCTTCTCGGGAAGAAACCCCAGTGCCCAGCCATGTTCTAAGCCCTCCCCTCCTCCCTGGGCTTCTGGCAGCAGGAGTGAAAAGAGAGGAGCACAGCACTGGGACCCTTTTGACAGAAACCGGCTTCCCACGAGGATGTCCTTCTCCACGTGCAGACATGCTCCCCAGTGCCTGTGGCAAGGTGAAGGAAATGCCATACACTGACCTGGAAGAGACCACAAGGACCAGGCACAGTCTGAACCTTTCCCTCAACCCGGCGGTTTTGCTAGCAGCAGTTCAACCCCAACGAACAGAGCCCGGAGACCTTTGAGGCAAAAACGGCTTCCGACGAACAATAGGCGCTTGCTGTGGAAAACCAATCCCAAGTGGGGGTTGCCAGCTCAACAAAATGCCACACACCCAGGTGTAAGAAACAACATTGCCCAGGCATGGTCTAAGCCCCTCACCTCGTCCCTGTGCTTTGGGGAGCCGGGGGGACAGCCGAGGCCCACGGCCCTGAGACCCCTTTGCAAAAAGCCGGCTTCCCACGGAAAGAGTTTTCCTGAGGTGCAGACCCTATCCCAAGTGGTTGTGGCAAGGTAAAGCAAATGCCCTCCACTTCTCTGGAAGAAACCACAGTGCCCAGCCATGTTCTACGCCCTCCCATCCTCCGTGGGCTTCTGGCAGCAGGAGTGAAAAGAGAGGAGCAGAGCACTGGGACCCGTTTGACAAAAACCGGCTTCCCACGGGAAAGTCTTTCTCCACGTGCAGACATGCTCCCAGGTGCCTGTGGCAAGGGGAAGGAAATGCCATACACTGACCTGGAAGAGACCACAGGGCCCAGGCACAGTCTGAACCCTTCCCTCATCCCGGCGGTTTGGCTAGCAGGAGTTCAACCCCAACGAACACATCCCGGAGACCCCTGAGGCAAAAACGACTTCGGACGAACAATAGGTGCTTGCTGTGGAACACCTATCCCAAGTGGGGGTAGCCAGCTCAACAAAATGCCACACACCCAGGTGTAAGAAGCAACATTGCCCAGGCATGGTCTAAGCCCCTCACCTTGTCCCTGTGCTTTGGGGAGCCGGAGGGACACCCGAGGCACACGGCCCTGAGACCCCTTTGCAAAAAGCCAGCTTCCCACGGAGACAGTTTTCCTGAGGTGCAGACCCTATCCCAAGTGGTTGTGGCAAGGTAAAGCAAATGCCCTCCACTTCTCTGGAAGAAACCACAGTGCCCAGCCATGTTCTAAGCCCTCCCATCCTCCCTGGGCTTCTGGCAGCAGGAGTGAAAAGAGAGGAGCAGAGCACTGGGACCCGTTTGACAAAAACCGGCTTCCCACGGGAAAGTCTTTCTCCACGTGCAGACATGCTCCCAGGTGCCTGTGGCAAGGGGAAGGAAATGCCATACACTGACCTGGAAGAGACCACAGGGCCCAAACACAGTCTGAACCCTTCCCTCAACCCGGCGGTTTTGCTAGCAGGAGTTCAACTCCAACGAACACAGCCGGAGACCCCTGAGGCAAAAACGGCTTCCGACGTACAATAGGTGCTTGCTGTGGAACACCTATCCCAAGTGGGGGAAGCCAGCTCAACAAAATGCCACACACCCAGGTGTAAGAAACAACATTGCACAGGCTTGGTCTAAGCCCCTCACCTCGTCCCTGTGCTTTGGGGAGCCGGAGGGACAGCCGAGGCACACGGCCCTGAGACTCCTTTGCAAAAAGCCGGCTTCCCACGGAGACAGTTTTCCTGAGGTGCAGACCCTCTCACAAGTGGTTGTGGCAAGGTAAAGCAAATGCCCTCCACTTTTCTGTAAGAAACCACAGTGCCCAGTCATGTTCTAAGCCCTCCCATCCCCCTTGGCCTCTTACAGCAGGAGTGAAAAGAGAGGAGCAGAGCACTGGGACCCGTTTGACAAAACCCTGCTTCCCAAGGGAAAGTCTTTCTCCACGTGCAGACATGCTCCCAGGTGCCTGTGGGAAGGGGAAGGAAATGCCATACACTGACCTGGAAGAGACCACAGGGCCCAGGCACAGTCTGAACCCTTCCCTCAACCCGGCGGTTTGGCTAGCAGGAGTTCAACCCAAACGAACACAGCCCGGAGACCACTGAGGCAAAAACGGCTTCGGACGAACAATAGGTGCTTGCTGTGGAACACCTATCCCAAGTGGGGGTAGCCAGCTCAACAAAATGCCACACACCCAGGTGTAAGAAACAACATTGCCCAGGCATGGTCTAAGCCCCTCACCTCGTCCCTGTGCTTTGGGGAGCCGGAGGGACAGCCGAGGCCCACGGCCCTGAGACCCCTTTGCAAAAAGCCGGCTTCCCACGGATACAGTTTTCCTGAGGTGCAGACCCTATCCCAAGTGGTTGTGGCAAGGTAAAGCAAATGCCCTCCACTTCTCTGGAAGAAACCACAGTGCCCAGCCATGTTCTAAGCCCTCCCATCCTCCCTGGGCTTCTGGCAGCAGGAGTGAAAAGAGAGGACCAGAGCACTGGGACCCGTTTGACAAAAAGCGGCTTCCCACAGGAAAGTCTGTCTCCACGTGCAGACATGCTCCCAGCTGCCTGTGGCAAGGGGAAGGAAATGCCATACACTGACCTGGAAGAGACCACAGGGCCCAGGCACAGTCTGAACCTTTCCCTCATCCCGGCGGTTTTGCTAGCAGGAGTTCAACCCCAAGGAAGAGGCCGGAGACCCCTGAGGCAAAGACGGATTCCGACGAACAATAGGTGCTTGCTGTGGAAATCCTATCCCAAGTGGGTGTAGCCAGGTCAACAAAATGCCACACACCCAGGTGTAAGAAACAACATTGCCCAGGCATGGTCTAAGCCCCTCACCTCGAGGGTCCCTCTGCTTTAGGGAGCCGGAGGGACAGCCGAGACCCACGGCCCTGAGACTCCTTTGCAAAAAGGCGGCTTCCGACGGATACAGTTTTCCTGAGGTGCAGACCCTATCCCAAGTGGTTGTGGCAAGGTAAAGCAAATGCCCTCCACTTCTCTGGAAGAAACGACAGTGCCCAGCCATGTTCTAAGCCCTCCCATCCTCCCTGGGCTTCTGGCAGCAGGGGTGAAAAGAGAGGACCAGAGCACTGGGACCCGTTGGACAAAAACCGGCTTCCCACAGGAAAGTCTTTCTCCACGTGCAGACATGCTCCCAGGTGCCTGTGGCAAGGGGAAGGAAATGCCATACACTGACCTGGAAGAGACCACAGGGCCCAGGCACAGTCTGAACCCTTCCCTCATCCCGGCGGTTTTGCTAGGAGGAGTTCAACCCCAACGAACACAGCCCGGAGACCCCTGGGGCAAAGACGGCTTCCGACGAACAATAGGTGCTTGCTGTGGAAAACCTATCCCAAGTGGGGGTAGCCAGGTCAACAAAATGCCACACACCCAGGTGTAAGAAACAACATTGCCCAGGCATGGTCTAAGCCCCTCACTTCGTCCCTGTGCTTTGGGGAGCCGGAGGGACACCCGAGGCCCACGGCCCTGAGACACCTTTGCAAAAAGCCGGCTTCCCACGGATACAGTTTTCCTGAGGTGCAGACCCTATCCCAAGTGGTTGTGGCAAGGTAAAGCAAATGCCCTCCACTTCTCTGGAAGAAACCACAGTGCCCAGCCACGTTCTAAGCCCTCCCATCCTCCCTGGGCTTCTGGCAGCAGGAGTGAAAAGAGAAGAGCAGAGCAATGGGACCCGTTTGACAAAAACCGGCTTCCCACGGGAAAGTCTTTCTCCACGTGCAGACATGCTCCCTGGTGCCTGTGGCAAGGGGAAGGAAATGCCATACACTGACCTGGAAGAGACCACAGGGCCCAGGCACAGTCTGAACCCTTCCCTCATCCCGGCGGTTTTGGTAGCAGGAGTTCAACCCCAACGAACACAGCCCGGAGACCCCTGGGGCAAAGACGGCTTCCGACGAACAATAGGTGCTTGCTGTGGAAAAGTTATCCCAAGTGGGGGTAGCCATGTCAACAAAATGCCACACACCCAGGTGTAAGAAACAACATTGCCCAGGCATGGTCTAAGCCCCTCACCTCGTCCCTGTGCTTTGGGGAGCCGGAGGGACCCCCGAGGCCCACGGCCCTGAGGCCCGTTTGGAGAAAGCCGGCTTCCCACGGAAACAGCTTTCCTGAGGTGCAGACCCTATCCCAAGGGGTGGTGGCAAGGGAAAGCAAATGCCATCCCCTTCTCGGGAAGAAACCCCAGTGCCCAGCCATGTTCTAAGCCCTCCCCTCCTCCCTGGGCTTCTGGCAGCAGGAGTGAAAAGAGAGGAGCACAGCACTGGGACCCTTTTGACAGAAACCGGCTTCCCACGAGGATGTCCTTCTCCACGTGCAGACATGCTCCCCAGTGCCTGTGGCAAGGTGAAGGAAATGCCATACACTGACCTGGAAGAGACCACAGGGCCCAGGCACAGTGTGAGCCCTTCCTTCATCCCGGCGGTTATGCTAACAGGAGTTCAACCCCAACGAACAGAGCCCGGAGATCCCCTGGGCCCAAACGGCTTCCGAGGAACAATATGCTCTTGCTGTGGAAAACCTATCCCAAGTGGGGGTAGCCAGGTCAACAAAATGCCACACACCCAGATGTAAGAAATAACATTGCCCAGGCATGGTCTAAGCCCCTCACCTCGTCCCTGTGCTTTGGGGAGCCGGAGGGACACCCGAGGCCCACGGCCCTGAGACCCCTTTGCAAAAAGCCGGCTTCCCACGGAAAGAGTTTTCCTGAGGTGCAGACCCTATCCCAAGTGGTTGTGGCAAGGTAAAGCAAATGCCCTCCACTTCTCTGGAAGAAACCACAGTGCCCAGACATGTTCTAAGCCCTCCCATCCTCCCTGGGCTTCTGACAGCAGGAGTGAAAAGAGAGGAGCAGAGCACTGGGACCCGTTTGACAAAACCCGGCTTCCCACGGGAAAGTCCTTCTCCACGTGCAGACATACTCCCAGGTGCCTGTGGCAAGGGGAAGGAAATGCCATACACTGACCTGGAAGAGACCACAAGGACCAGGCACAGTCTGAACCTTTCCCTCAACCCGGCGGTTTTGCTAGCAGCAGTTCAACCCCAACGAACACAGCCCGGAGACCTTTGAGGCAAAAACGGCTTCCGACGAACAATAGGCGCTTGCTGTGGAAAACCAATCCCAAGTGGGGGTTGCCAGCTCAACAAAATGCCACACACCCAGGTGTAAGAAACAACATTGCCCAGGCATGGTCTAAGCCCCTCACCTCGTCCCTGTGCTTTGGGGAGCCGGGGGGACAGCCGAGGCCCACGGCCCTGAGACCCCTTTGCAAAAAGCCGGCTTCCCACGGAAAGAGTTTTCCTGAGGTGCAGACCCTATCCCAAGTGGTTGTGGCAAGGTAAAGCAAATGCCCTCCACTTCTCTGGAAGAAACCACAGTGCCCAGCCATGTTCTACGCCCTCCCATCCTCCCTGGGCTTCTGGCAGCAGGAGTGAAAAGAGAGGAGCAGAGCACTGGGACCCGTTTGACAAAAACCGGCTTCCCACGGGAAAGTCTTTCTCCACGTGCAGACATGCTCCCAGGTGCCTGTGGCAAGGGGAAGGAAATGCCATACACTGACCTGGAAGAGACCACAGGGCCCAGGCACAGTCTGAACCCTTCCCTCAACCCGGCGGTTTGGCTAGCAGGAGTTCAACCCCAACGAACACATCCCGGAGACCCCTGAGGCAAAAACGACTTCGGACGAACAATAGGTGCTTGCTGTGGAACACCTATCCCAAGTGGGGGTAGCCAGCTCAACAAAATGCCACACACCCAGGTGTAAGAAGCAACATTGCCCAGGCATGGTCTAAGCCCCTCACCTTGTCCCTGTGCTTTGGGGAGCCGGAGGGACACCCGAGGCACACGGCCCTGAGACCCCTTTGCAAAAAGCCAGCTTCCCACGGAGACAGTTTTCCTGAGGTGCAGACCCTATCCCAAGTGGTTGTGGCAAGGTAAAGCAAATGCCCTCCACTTCTCTGGAAGAAACCACAGTGCCCAGCCATGTTCTAAGCCCTCCCATCCTCCCTGGGCTTCTGGCAGCAGGAGTGAAAAGAGAGGAGCAGAGCACTGGGACCCGTTTGACAAAAACCGGCTTCCCACGGGAAAGTCTTTCTCCACGTGCAGACATGCTCCCAGGAGCCTGTGGCAAGGGGAAGGAAATGCCATACACTGACCTGGAAGAGACCACAGGGCCCAAACACAGTCTGAACCCTTCCCTCAACCCGGCGGTTTTGCTAGCAGGAGTTCAACTCCAACGAACACAGCCGGAGACCCCTGAGGCAAAAACGGCTTCCGACGTACAATAGGTGCTTGCTGTGGAACACCTATCCCAAGTGGGGGAAGCCAGCTCAACAAAATGCCACACACCCAGGTGTAAGAAACAACATTGCACAGGCTTGGTCTAAGCCCCTCACCTCGTCCCTGTGCTTTGGGGAGCCGGAGGGACAGCCGAGGCACACGGCCCTGAGACTCCTTTGCAAAAAGCCGGCTTCCCACGGAGACAGTTTTCCTGAGGTGCAGACCCTCTCACAAGTGGTTGTGGCAAGGTAAAGCAAATGCCCTCCACTTTTCTGTAAGAAACCACAGTGCCCAGTCATGTTCTAAGCCCTCCCATCCCCCTTGGCCTCTTACAGCAGGAGTGAAAAGAGAGGAGCAGAGCACTGGGACCCGTTTGACAAAACCCTGCTTCCCAAGGGAAAGTCTTTCTCCACGTGCAGACATGCTCCCAGGTGCCTGTGGGAAGGGGAAGGAAATGCCATACACTGACCTGGAAGAGACCACAGGGCCCAGGCACAGTCTGAACCCTTCCCTCAACCCGGCGGTTTGGCTAGCAGGAGTTCAACCCAAACGAACACAGCCCGGAGACCACTGAGGCAAAAACGGCTTCGGACGAACAATAGGTGCTTGCTGTGGAACACCTATCCCAAGTGGGGGTAGCCAGCTCAACAAAATGCCACACACCCAGGTGTAAGAAACAACATTGCCCAGGCATGGTCTAAGCCCCTCACCTCGTCCCTGTGCTTTGGGGAGCCGGAGGGACAGCCGAGGCCCACGGCCCTGAGACCCCTTTGCAAAAAGCCGGCTTCCCACGGATACAGTTTTCCTGAGGTGCAGACCCTATCCCAAGTGGTTGTGGCAAGGTAAAGCAAATGCCCTCCACTTCTCTGGAAGAAACCACAGTGCCCAGCCATGTTCTAAGCCCTCCCATCCTCCCTGGGCTTCTGGCAGCAGGAGTGAAAAGAGAGGACCAGAGCACTGGGACCCGTTTGACAAAAAGCGGCTTCCCACAGGAAAGTCTGTCTCCACGTGCAGACATGCTCCCAGCTGCCTGTGGCAAGGGGAAGGAAATGCCATACACTGACCTGGAAGAGACCACAGGGCCCAGGCACAGTCTGAATCTTTCCCTCATCCCGGCGGTTTTGCTAGCAGGAGTTCAACCCCAAGGAAGAGGCCGGAGACCCCTGAGGCAAAGACGGATTCCGACGAACAATAGGTGCTTGCTGTGGAAAACCTATCCCAAGTGGGTGTAGCCAGGTCAACAAAATGCCACACACCCAGGTGTAAGAAACAACATTGCCCAGGCATGGTCTAAGCCCCTCACCTCGAGGGTCCCTCTGCTTTAGGGAGCCGGAGGGACAGCCGAAACCCACGGCCCTGAGACTCCTTTGCAAAAAGGCGGCTTCCGACGGATACAGTTTTCCTGAGGTGCAGACCCTATCCCAAGTGGTTGTGGCAAGGTAAAGCAAATGCCCTCCACTTCTCTGGAAGAAACGACAGTGCCCAGCCATGTTCTAAGCCCTCCCATCCTCCCTGGGCTTCTGGCAGCAGGGGTGAAAAGAGAGGACCAGAGCACTGGGACCCGTTGGACAAAAACCGGCTTCCCACAGGAAAGTCTTTCTCCACGTGCAGACATGCTCCCAGGTGCCTGTGGCAAGGGGAAGGAAATGCCATACACTGACCTGGAAGAGACCACAGGGCCCAGGCACAGTCTGAACCCTTCCCTCATCCCGGCGGTTTTGCTAGGAGGAGTTCAACCCCAACGAACACAGCCCGGAGACCCCTGGGGCAAAGACGGCTTCCGACGAACAATAGGTGCTTGCTGTGGAAAACCTATCCCAAGTGGGGGTAGCCAGGTCAACAAAATGCCACACACCCAGGTGTAAGAAACAACATTGCCCAGGCATGGTCTAAGCCCCTCACTTCGTCCCTGTGCTTTGGGGAGCCGGAGGGACACCCGAGGCCCACGGCCCTGAGACACCTTTGCAAAAAGCCGGCTTCCCACGGATACAGTTTTCCTGAGGTGCAGACCCTATCCCAAGTGGTTGTGGCAAGGTAAAGCAAATGCCCTCCACTTCTCTGGAAGAAACCACAGTGCCCAGCCATGTTCTAAGCCCTCCCATCCTCCCTGGGCTTCTGGCAGCAGGAGTGAAAAGAGAGGAGCAGAGCACTGGGACCCGTTTGACAAAAACCGGCTTCCCACGGGAAAGTCTTTCTCCACGTGCAGACATGCTCCCAGGTGCCTGTGGCAAGGGGAAGGAAATGCCATACACTGACCTGGAAGAGACCACAGGGCCCAAACACAGTCTGAACCCTTCCCTCAACCCGGCGGTTTTGCTAGCAGGAGTTCAACTCCAACGAACACAGCCGGAGACCCCTGAGGCAAAAACGGCTTCCGACGTACAATAGGTGCTTGCTGTGGAACACCTATCCCAAGTGGGGGAAGCCAGCTCAACAAAATGCCACACACCCAGGTGTAAGAAACAACATTGCACAGGCTTGGTCTAAGCCCCTCACCTCGTCCCTGTGCTTTGGGGAGCCGGAGGGACAGCCGAGGCACACGGCCCTGAGACTCCTTTGCAAAAAGCCGGCTTCCCACGGAGACAGTTTTCCTGAGGTGCAGACCCTCTCACAAGTGGTTGTGGCAAGGTAAAGCAAATGCCCTCCACTTTTCTGTAAGAAACCACAGTGCCCAGTCATGTTCTAAGCCCTCCCATCCCCCTTGGCCTCTTACAGCAGGAGTGAAAAGAGAGGAGCAGAGCACTGGGACCCGTTTGACAAAACCCTGTTTCCCAAGGGAAAGTCTTTCTCCACGTGCAGACATGCTCCCAGGTGCCTGTGGGAAGGGGAAGGAAATGCCATACACTGACCTGGAAGAGACCACAGGGCCCAGGCACAGTCTGAACCCTTCCCTCAACCCGGCGGTTTGGCTAGCAGGAGTTCAACCCAAACGAACACAGCCCGGAGACCACTGAGGCAAAAACGGCTTCGGACGAACAATAGGTGCTTGCTGTGGAACACCTATCCCAAGTGGGGGTAGCCAGCTCAACAAAATGCCACACACCCAGGTGTAAGAAACAACATTGCCCAGGCATGGTCTAAGCCCCTCACCTCGTCCCTGTGCTTTGGGGAGCCGGAGGGACAGCCGAGGCCCACGGCCCTGAGACCCCTTTGCAAAAAGCCGGCTTCCCACGGATACAGTTTTCCTGAGGTGCAGACCCTATCCCAAGTGGTTGTGGCAAGGTAAAGCAAATGCCCTCCACTTCTCTGGAAGAAACGACAGTGCCCAGCCATGTTCTAAGCCCTCCCATCCTCCCTGGGCTTCTGGCAGCAGGAGTGAAAAGAGAGGACCAGAGCACTGGGACCCGTTTGACAAAAAGCGGCTTCCCAGAGGAAAGTCTGTCTCCACGTGCAGACATGCTCCCAGCTGCCTGTGGCAAGGGGAAGGAAATGCCATACACTGACCTGGAAGAGACCACAGGGCCCAGGCACAGTCTGAACCTTTCCCTCATCCCGGCGGTTTTGCTAGCAGGAGTTCAACCCCAAGGAAGAGGCCGGAGACCCCTGAGGCAAAGACGGATTCCGACGAACAATAGGTGCTTGCTGTGGAAAACCTATCCCAAGTGGGTATAGCCAGGTCAACAAAATGCCACACACCCAGGTGTAAGAAACAACATTGCCCAGGCATGGTCTAAGCCCCTCACCTCGAGGGTCCCTCTGCTTTAGGGAGCCGGAGGGACAGCCGAGACCCACGGCCCTGAGACTCCTTTGCAAAAAGGCGGCTTCCGACGGATACAGTTTTCCTGAGGTGCAGACCCTATCCCAAGTGGTTGTGGCAAGGTAAAGCAAATGCCCTCCACTTCTCTGGAAGAAACGACACTGCCCAGCCATGTTCTAAGCCCTCCCATCCTCCCTGGGCTTCTGGCAGCAGGGGTGAAAAGAGAGGACCAGAGCACTGGGACCCGTTGGACAAAAACCGGCTTCCCACAGGAAAGTCTTTCTCCACGTGCAGACATGCTCCCAGGTGCCTGTGGCAAGGGGAAGGAAATGCCATACACTGACCTGGAAGAGACCACAGGGCCCAGGCACAGTCTGAACCCTTCCCTCATCCCGGCGGTTTTGCTAGGAGGAGTTCAACCCCAACGAACACAGCCCGGAGACCCCTGGGGCAAAGACGGCTTCCGACGAACAATAGGTGCTTGCTGTGGAAAACCTATCCCAAGTGGGGGTAGCCAGGTCAACAAAATGCCACACACCCAGGTGTAAGAAACAACATTGCCCAGGCATGGTCTAAGCCCCTCACTTCGTCCCTGTGCTTTGGGGAGCCGGAGGGACACCCGAGGCCCACGGCCCTGAGACCCCTTTGAAAAAGCCGGCTTCCCACGGATACAGTTTTCCTGAGGTGCAGACCCTATCCCAAGTGGTTGTGGCAAGGTAAAGCAAATGCCCTCCACTTCTCTGGAAGAAACCACAGTGCCCAGCCACGTTCTAAGCCCTCCCATCCTCCCTGGGCTTCTGGCAGCAGGAGTGAAAAGAGAAGAGCAGAGCACTGGGACCGGTTTGACAAAAACCGGCTTCCCAGGGGAAAGTCTTTCTCCACGTGCAGACATGCTCCCTGGTGCCTGTGGCAAGGGGAAGGAAATGCCATACACTGACCTGGAAGAGACCACAGGGCCCAGGCACAGTCTGAACCCTTCCCTCATCCCGGCGGTTTTGGTAGCAGGAGTTCAACCCCAACGAACACAGCCCGGAGACCCCTGGGGCAAAGACGGCTTCCGACGAACAATAGGTGCTTGCTGTGGAAAAGTTATCCCAAGTGGGGGTAGCCATGTCAACAAAATGCCACACACCCAGGTGTAAGAAACAACATTGCCCAGGCATGGTCTAAGCCCCTCACCTCGTCCCTGTGCTTTGGGGAGCCGGAGGGACCCCCGAGGCCCACGGCCCTGAGGCCCGTTTGGAGAAAGCCGGCTTCCCACGGAAACAGCTTTCCTGAGGTGCAGACCCTATCCCAAGGGGTGGTGGCAAGGGAAAGCAAATGCCATCCCCTTCTCGGGAAGAAACCCCAGTGCCCAGCCATGTTCTAAGCCCTCCCCTCCTCCCTGGGCTTCTGGCAGCAGGAGTGAAAAGAGAGGAGCACAGCACTGGGACCCTTTTGACAGAAACCGGCTTCCCACGAGGATGTCCTTCTCCACGTGCAGACATGCTCCCCAGTGCCTGTGGCAAGGTGAAGGAAATGCCATACACTGACCTGGAAGAGACCACAGGGCCCAGGCACAGTGTGAGCCCTTCCTTCATCCCGGCGGTTATGCTAACAGGAGTTCAACCCCAACGAACAGAGCCCGGAGATCCCCTGGGCCCAAACGGCTTCCGAGGAACAATATGCTCTTGCTGTGGAAAACCTATCCCAAGTGGGGGTAGCCAGGGGAACAAAATGCCACACACCCAGGTGGAAGAAACAACATGGCCCAGGCATGGTCTAAGCCCCTCACCTCGTCCCTGTGCTTTGGGGAGCCGGAGGGTCCCCCGAGGCCCACGGCCCTGAGGCCCGTTGGGCAGAAAGCCGGCTTCCCACGGAAACAGCTTTCCTGAGGTGCAGACCCTATCCCAAGGGGTGGTGGCAAGGTAAAACAAATGCCATCCCCTTCTCAGGAAGAAACCCCAGTGCCCAACCATGTTCTAAGCCCTCCCATCCTCCCTGGGCTTCTGGCAGCAGGAGGGAAAAGAGAGGATCACAGCACTGGGATCCGTTTGACAGAAACCGGCTTCCCACTGGGAAGTCCTTCTCCATGTGCAGACATGCTCCCCAGTGCCTGTGGCAAGGGGAAGGAAATGCCATACACTGCCTGGAAGAGACCACAGGGCCCAGGCACAGTCTGAACCCTTCCCTCATCCCGGCGGTTTGGCTAGCAGGAGTTCAACCCCAACGAACACAGCCCGGAGACCCCTGGGGCAAAAACGGCTTCCGACGAACAATAGGTGCTTGCTGTGGAAAACCTATCCCAAGTGGGGGTAGCCAGGTCAACAAAATGCCACACACCCAGATGTAAGAAACAACATTGCCCAGGCATGGTCTAAGCCCCTCACCTCGAGGGTCCCTCTGCTTTGGGGAGCCGGAGGGACAGCCGAGGCCCACGGCCCTGAGACTCCTTTGCAAAAAGGCGGCTTCTTACGGATACAGTTTTCCTGAGGTGCAGACACTATCCCAAGTGGTTGTGGCAAGGTAAAGCAAATGCCCTCCACTTCTCTGGAAGAAACCACAGTGCCCAGCCATGTTCTAAGCCCTCCCATCCTCCCTGGGCTTCTGGCAGCAGGAGTGGAAAGAGAGGAGCAGAGCACTGGGACCTGTTTGACAAAAACCGGCTTCCCACGGGAAAGTCTTTCTCCACGTGCAGACATGCTCCCAGGTGCCTGTGGCAAGGGGAAGGAAATGCCATACACTGACCTGGAAGAGACCACAGGGCCCAGGCACAGTCTGAGCCCTTCCCTCATCCCGGCGGTTTTGGTAGCAGGAGTTCCACCCCAACGAACACAGCCCGGAGACCCCCTGGGGCCCAAACGGCTTCCGACGAACAATATGCTCTGGCTGTGGAAAACCTATCCCAAGTGGGGGTAGCCAGGTGAACAAAATGCCACACACCGAGGTGGAAGAAACAACATGGCCCAGGCATGGTCTAAGCCCCTCACCTCGTCCCTGTGCTTTGGGGAGCCGGAGGGACCCCCGAGGCCCACGGTCCTGAGGCCCGTTGGGCAGAAAGCCGGCTTCCCACGGAAACAGCTTTCCTGAGGTGCAGACCCTATCCCAAGGGGTGGTGGCAAGGGAAATTAAATGCCATCCCCTTCTCAGGAAGAAACCCCAGTGCCCAACCATGTTCTAAGCCCGCCCCTCCTCCCTGGGCTTCTGGCAGCAGGAGTGAAAAGAGAGGAGCACAGCACTGGGATCCGTTTGACAGAAACCGGCTTCCCACTGGGAAGTCCTTCTCCATGTGCAGACATGCTCCCCAGTGCCTGTGGCAAAGGGAAGGAAATGCCATACACTGACCTGGAAGAGACCATAAGGCCCAGGCACAGTCTGAACCCTTCCCTCATCCCGGCGGTTTGGCTAGCAGGAGTTCAACCCCAAGGAACACAGCCCGGAGACCCCTGGGGCAAAAACGGCTTCCGACGAACAATAGGTGCTTGCTGTGGAAAACCTATCCCAAGTGGGGGTAGCCAGGTCAACAAAATGCCACACACCCAGATGTAAGAAACAACATTGCCCAGGCATGGTCTAAGCCCCTCACCTCGAGGGTCCCTCTGCTTTGGGGAGCCGGAGGGACAGCCGAGGCCCACGGCCCTGAGACTCCTTTGCAAAAAGGCGGCTTCTTACGGATACAGTTTTCCTGAGGTGCAGACACTATCCCAAGTGGTTGTGGCAAGGTAAAGCAAATGCCCTCCACTTCTCTGGAAGAAACCACAGTGCCCAGCCATGTTCTAAGCCCTCCCATCCTCCCTGGGCTTCTGGCAGCAGGAGTGAAAAGAGAAGAGCAGAGCACTGGGACCCGTTTGTCAAAAACCGGCTTCCCATGGGAAAGTCTTTCTCCACGTGCAGACATGCTCCCAAGTGCCTGTGGCAAGGGGAAGGAAATGCCATACACTAACCTGGAAGAGACCACAGGGCCCAGGCACAGTCTGAATCCTTCCCTCATCCCGGCGGTTTTCCTAGCAGGAGTTCAACCCCAACGAACACAGCCCGGAGACCTCTGGGGCAAAAACGGATTCCGACGAACAATAGGTGCTTGCTGTGGAAAACCTATCCCAACTGGGGGTAGCCAGGTCAACAAAATGCCACACACCCAGGTGTAAGAAACAACATTGCCCAGGCACGGTATAAGCCCCTCACCTCGTCCCTGTGCTTTGGGGAGCCGGAGGGACAGCCGAGGCCCAGGGCCCTGAGACCCTTTTGCCAAAAGCCGGCTTCCCACGGAAACAGTTTTCCTGAGGTGCAGACCCTCTCACAAGTGGTTGTGGCAAGGTAAAGCAAATGCCCTCCACTTCTCTGGAAGAAACCACAGTGCCCAGCCATGTTCTAAGCCCTCCCATCCTCCCTGGGCTTCTGGCAGCAGGAGTGGAAAGAGAGGAGCAGAGCACTGGGACCTGTTTGACAAAAACCGGCTTCCCACGGGAAAGTCTTTCTCCACGTGCAGACATGCTCCCAGGTGCCTGTGGCAAGGGGAAGGAAATGCCATACACTGACCTGGAAGAGACCACAGGGCCCAGGCACAGTCTGAGCCCTTCCCTCATCCCGGCGGTTTTGCTAGCAGGAGTTCCACCCCAACGAACACAGCCCGGAGACCCCCTGGGGCCCAAACGGCTTCCGACGAACAATATGCTCTGGCTGTGGAAAACCTATCCCAAGTGGGGGTAGCCAGGTGGACAAAATGCCACACACCGAGGTGGAAGAAACAACATGGCCCAGGCATGGTCTAAGCCCCTCACCTCGTCCCTGTGCTTTGGGGAGCCGGAGGGACCCCCGAGGCCCACGGCCCTGAGGCCCGTTGGGCAGAAAGCCGGCTTCCCACGGAAACAGCTTTCCTGAGGTGCAGACCCTATCCCAAGGGGTGGTGGCAAGGGAAATCAAATGCCATCCCCTTCTCAGGAAGAAACCCCAGTGCCCAACCATGTTCTAAGCCCGCCCCTCCTCCCTGGGCTTCTGGCAGCAGGAGTGAAAAGAGAGGAGCACAGCACTGGGATCCGTTTGACAGAAACCGGCTTCCCACTGGGAAGTCCTTCTCCATGTGCAGACATGCTCCCCAGTGCCTGTGGCAAGGGGAAGGAAATGCCATACACTGACCTGGAAGAGACCACAAGGCCCAGGCACAGTCTGAACCCTTCCCTCATCCCGGCGGTTTTGCTAGCAGGAGTTCAACCCCAACGAACACAGCCCGGAGACCCCTGGGGCAAAAACGGCTTCCGACGAACAATAGGTGCTTGCTGTGGAAAACCTATCCCAAGTGGGGGTAGCCAGGTCAACAAAATGCCACACACCCAGATGTAAGAAACAACATTGCCCAGGCATGGTCTAAGCCCCTCACCTCGAGGGTCCCTCTGCTTTAGGGAGCCGGAGGGACAGCCGAGACCCACGGCCCTGAAACTCCTTTGCAAAAAGGCGGCTTCTTACGGATACAGTTTTCCTGAGGTGCAGGCACTATCCCAAGTGGTTGTGGCAAGGTAAAGCAAATGCCCTCCACTTCTCTGGAAGAAACCACAGTGCCCAGCCATGTTCTAAGCCCTCCCATCCTCCCTGGGCTTCTGGCAGCAGGAGTGAAAAGAGAAGAGCAGAGCACTGGGACCCGTTTGACAAAAACCGGCTTCCCATGGGAAAGTCTTTCTCCACGTGCAGACATGCTCCCAAGTGCCTGTGGCAAGGGGAAGGAAATGCCATACACTAACCTGGAAGAGACCACAGGGCCCAGGCACAGTCTGAACCCTTCCCTCATCCCGGCGGTTTTCATAGCAGGAGTTCAACCCCAACGAACACAGCCCGGAGACCCCTGGGGCAAAAACGGCTTCCGACGAACAATAGGTGCTTGCTGTGGAAAACCTATCCCAAGTGGGGGTAGCCAGGTCAAGAAAATGCCACACACCCAGGTGTAAGAAACAACATTGCCCAGGCATGGTATCAGCCCCTCACCTCGTCCCTGTGCTTTGGGGAGCCGGAGGGACCCCCGAGGCCCACGGCCCTGAGACCCTTTTGCCAAAACCCGGCTTCCCACGGAAACAGTTTTCCTGAGGTGCAGACCCTCTCACAAGTGGTTGTGGCAAGGTAAAGCAAATGCCCTCCACTTCTCTGGAAGAAACCACAGTGCCCAGCCATGTTCTAAGCCCTCCCATCCTCCCTGGGCTTCTGGCAGCAGGAGTGAAAAGAGAGGAGCATAGCACTGGGACTCTTTGACAGAAACCGGCTTCCCATGAAAAAGTCATTCTCCACGTGCAGACATGCTCCCCAGTGCCTGTGGCAAGGTGAAGGGAATGCCATACACTGACCTGGAAGAGACCACAGGGCCCAGGCACAGTCTGAGCCCTTCCCTCATCCCGGCGGTTTTGCTAGCAGGAGTTCCACCCCAACGAACACAGCCCGGAGACCCCCTGGGGCCCAAACGGCTTCCGACGAACAATATGCTCTGGCTGTGGAAAACCTATCCCAAGTGGGGGTAGCCAGGTGAACAAAATGCCACACACCCAGGTGGAAGAAACAACATGGCCCAGGCATGGTCTAAGCCCCTCACCTCGTCCCTGTGCTTTGGGGAGCCGGAGGGACCCCCGAGGCCCACGGCCCTGAGGCCCGTTGGGCAGAAAGCCGGCTTCCCACGGAAACAGCTTTCCTGAGGTGCAGACCCTATCCCAAGGGGTGGTGGCAAGGGAAATTAAATGCCATCCCCTTCTCTGGAAGAAACCCCAGTGCCCAACCATGTTCTAAGCCCTCCCCTCCTCCCTGGGCTTCTGGCAGCAGGAGTGAAAAGAGAGGAGCACAGCACTGGGATCCGTTTGACAGAAACCGGGTTCCCACTGGGAAGTCCTTCTCCATGTGCAGACATGCTCCCCAGTGCCTGTGGCAAGGTGAAGGAAATGCCATACACTGACCAGGAAGAGACCACAGGGCCCAGGCACGGTCTGAGTCCTTCCCTTATCCCGGCGGTTTTGCTAGCAGGAGTTCAACCCCAAGGAACACAGCCCGGAGACCCCCTGGGGCCCAAACGGCTTCCGACGAACAATATGCTCTTGCTGAGGAAAACCTATCCCAAGTGGGGGTAGCCAGGTCAACAAAATGCCACACACCCAGGTGGAAGAAACAACATGGCCCAGGCATGGTCTAAGACCCTACCTCGTCCCTGTGCTTTGGGGAGCCGGAGGGACCCCCGAGGCCCACGGCCCTGAGGCCCGTTGGGCAGAAAGCCGGCTTCCCACGGAAACAGCTTTCCTGAGGTGCAGACCCTATCCCAAGGGGTGGTGGCAAGGGAAATCAAATGCCATCCCCTTCTCAGGAAGAAACCCCAGTGTCCAGCCATGTTCTAAGCCCTCCCCTCCTCCCTGGGCTTCTGGCAGCAGGAGTGAAAAGAGAGGAGCACAGCACTGGGACCCGTTTGACAGAAACCGGCTTCCCACGAGGAAGTCCTTCTCCACGTGCAGACATGCTCCCCAGTGCCTGTGGAAAGGTTAAGGAAATGCCATACACTGTCCTGGAAGAGACCACAGGGCCCAGGCACAGTCTGAGCCGTTCCCTCATCCCAGCGGTTTTGCTAGCAGGAGTTCAACCCCAACGAACACAGCCCGGAGACCCCTGGGGCTCAAACGGCTTCCGACGAACAATATGCTCTTGCTGTAGAAAACCTATCCCAAGTGGGGGTAGCCAGGTCAAGAAAATGCCACACACCCAGGTGGAAGAAACAACATGGCCCAGGCATGGTCTAAGCCCCTCACCTCGTCCCTGTGTTCTGGGGAGCCGGAGGGACCCCCGAGGCCCACGGCCCTGAGGCCCGTTGGGCAGAAAGCCGGCTTCCCACGGAAAGAGCTTTCCTGAGGTGCAGACCCTATCCCAAGGGGTGGTATCAAGGGAAAGCAAATGCCACCCCCTTCTCTGGAAGAAACCCCAGTGCCCAGCCATGTTCTAAGCCCTCCCATCCTCCCTGGGCTTCTGGCAGCAGGAGTGAAAAGAGAGGAGCATAGCACTGGGACACATTTGACAAAAACCGGCTTTCCACGAGAAAGTCCTTCTCCACGTGCAGACTTGTTCCCAAGTGCTGAGGACATAGTATTGAGACATATTTGGCAAAAATGGGTTCCAATTAAATATATTTCTTGATGTGCAAACTCTATCTTACGTTGTTGTGGAAAGGTGAAGGATGTGCCATACACTTATTTGTAAGAAATAACAGTGCCCATGGACGGTCTGAGCCCTAAGATCATCACTGTTCTTTTGGTATCATGACTTAAAACCGAGGCAAACAGCACTGAGAAAATTTGGCAAAAACCGCCTTTCAATGAAATATATTTTCCCTTTGCAAACTGTATCATAATTGTTTGTGCTAATGTAAAGAAAATGCCATAGGCTTATCTGTGAGAAACAGAAGTGTCCAGGTACGGTCTGAGCCCTCATATCAGCATTGTGCTTTTGGTAGCATTAGTTAATCCCAAGCAACAGGGTATCGAGACACATTTGACAAAAAACCGCTTCCAACGAAAAATATTTTCTTCATGTTGAAACCCTATTATATGTGGTTTGGGCAATGTAAAGAAAATGCCACACCGTTATGTGTAAGAAACAACATTACCCAGGAACAGTCTAAGCCCTAACATCATCACTGGGCTTTTGGTAGCATGAGTGAAACCCGAGGAAAACAGCACTTAGACACATTTGGGAAAAACCGGCTTCCAATGAAAACGATTTTCTTAACGTGGAAACCCTATCACAAGGGGTTGTGGAAGGTAAAGTAAAAAAGCGGAGTTCCAACGAGAAATATTTTCTTCACGTGGAAACCCGTTCCTGGGCACTGTTGTTTCTTACAGATAAGTGTATGGCATTTATTTATCTGGCCCTAAGCACTTACGTTAGGGTTTGAAAGGGAAGAAAATATTATTCGTTAGAACACGATTTTTGCCAAATGTGTCTTAGTGCTGTTTGCCTCCGCTTTAACTCCCGCTACCAAAAGCACAGTGCTGATATTAGGGCTCAGACTGTTCCAGGGCACTGTTGTTTCTTACAGATAAGCATATGACATTTTCCTTACCTTGCCGAAAGCAGTTATGATAGGGTTTGCACATGCAGAAAATATATTTCGTTGGACGTGGGTTTTTGTCAAATGTGTCTCAATGCTGTGTTCCTCAGGTTGGGGTTAGGGGTTTGGGGTTAGGGTTAGGGTTCGGGTTCGGGTTCGGATTCGGGTTCGGGTTCGGGTTAGGGTTCGGGATCGGGTTCGGGTTCGGGTTCGGGATTGGGTCAGGGTTCGGTTTCGGGTTCGGGTTCGGGTCAGGGTTCGGGTTCGGATTCGGGTTCGGGTTAGGGTTCGGGTTAGGGTTAGGGTTAGGGGTTAGGGTTAGGGTTCGGGTTCGGGTCAGGGTTCGGGTTCGGATTCGGGTTCGGGTTAGGGTTCGGTTAGGGTTTGGGTTAGGGTTAGGGTTAGGGGTTAGGGTTAGGGTTCGGGTTCAGGTTAGGGTTCGGGTTAGGGTTCGGGATCGGGTTTGGGTTACAGTTCGGGTTCGGGATTGGGTTCGGGTTCGGGTTCGGGATGGGGTCAGGGTTCGGTTTCGGGTTCGGGTTAGGGTTAGGGGTTCGGGTTAGGGTTCGGGTTCGGGCACGGGTTCGGGTTCGGGTTCGGGTTAGGGTTAGGGTCCGGGTTCGGGTTAGGGTTAGTGTTCGGGTTAGGGTTAGGGTTCGGGTTAGGGTTAGGGTTCGGGTTAGGGTTAGGGTTAGGGTCAGGGTTAGGGTTCAGGTTCGGGTTCGGGTTCGGGTCAGGGTTAGGGTTCGGGTTCGGGTTAGGGTTAGGGTCAGGGTTAGGGTTCGGGTTCGGGTTAGGGTTCGGGTTCGGGTTCGGGTTCGGGTTAGGGGTAGGGTTAGGGTTCGAGTTAGGGTTAGGGTTAGGGTTCGGGTTCGGGTTCGGGTTAGGGTTCGGGTTAGGGTTAGGGTTAGGGTTCGGGTTAGGGTTAGGGTTAGGGTTCGGGTTACGGTTCGGGTTAGGGTTAGGGTTAGGGTTCGGGTTAGGGTTAGGGTTAGGGTTCGGGTTAGGGTTCGGGTTCGGGTTCGGGTTAGGGTTAGGGTTAGGGTTAGGTTTAGGGTTAGGGTTCGGGTTAGGGTTAGAGTTAGGGTTAGGGTTAGGGTTAGGGTTCGGGTTCGGGTTAGGGTTAGGGTTACGGTTCGGGTTAGGGTTAGGGTTCGGGTTAGGGTTAGGGTTAGGGTTCGGGTTAGGGTTCGGGTTCGGGTTCGGGTTAGGGTTAGGGTTAGGGTTCGGGTTAGGGTTCGGGTTACGGTTCGGGTTAGGGTTAGGGTTAGGGTTCGGGTTCGGGTTAGGGTTAGGGTTCGGGTTAGGGTTAGGGTTAGGGTTCGTGTTAGGGTTAGGATTAGGGTTCGGGTTAGGGTTAGGGTTAGGGTTAGGGTTCGGGTTAGGGTTAGGGTTAGGGTTCGGGTTCGGGTTCGGGTTAGGGTTCGGGTTCGGGTTCGGGTTCGGGTTAGGGTTAGGGTTCGGGTTAGGGTTAGGGGTTAGGGTTAGGGTTAGGGTTAGGGTTAGGGTTCGGGTTAGGGTTAGGGTTAGGGTTAGGGTTCGGGTTCGGGTTAGGGTTAGGGTTCAGGTTAGGGTTAGGGTTAGGGTTAGGGTTAGGGTTTAGGGTTAGGGTTAGGGTTAGGGTTAGGGGTTAGGGTTAGGGTTGGGGTTAGGGTTAGGGTTAGGGTTAGGGTTAGGCTTAGGGTTAGGGTTAGGCTTAGGGTTAGGGTTAGGCTTAGGGTTAGGGTTTGGTTTAGGGTTAGGGTTCGGGTAGCGTTAGGGTTAGGGTTAGGGTTAGGGTTAGGGTTAGGGTTAGGGTTAGGTTTCGGGTTCGGGTTATGGTTAGGGTTAGGGTTAGGGTTACGGTTAGGGTTAGGGTTACGATTCGGTTTAGGGTTAGCGTTCGGGTTAGGGTTACGGTTAGGGTTAGGGTTAGGGTTCGGGTTAGGGTTAGGGTTAGGGTAGGGTTAGGGTTAGGGTTAGGGTTAGAGTTCGGGTTAGGGTTCGGGTTAGGGTTAGGTTTTGGATTCGGGTTCGGGTTCACGTTAGGGTTAGGGTTAGGGTTCGGGTTAGGGTTAGTGTTCGGGTTCTGATTATGGTTAGGGTTAGGGTTAGGGTTAGGGTTAGGTTTAGGGTTCGGGTTAGGATTCGGTATAGGGTTAGGGTTTGGGTTCGGTTTCGGGTTAAGGTTAGGGTTAGGGTTAGGGTTAGGGTAAGGGTTTGGTTTAGGGTTAGGGTTAGGGTTAGGGTTCACGTTACGCTTAGGGTTAGGTTTAGGGTTAGGGTTAGTTTTCGTGGTAGGGTTAGGGTTAGCGTTAGGGTTAGGTTTCGGGTTAGGGTTAAGGTTAGGGTTAGGGTTCGGGTTAGGGCTAGGGTTCTGGTTAGGGTTAGGGTTAGGGTTAGCGTCAGGGTAATGGTCAGGATCAGGCTAAGGGTCTGGGTCAGGGTATAGGGTTTGGGTTAGGGTTAGGGTTAGGGTTTAGGGTTAGGGTTAGGGTTAGGGTTAGGGTTAGGGGTTAGGGGTTAGGGTTAGGGTTAGGGTTAGGCTTAGGGTTAGGCTTAGGGTTAGGCTTAGGGTTAGGGTTAGGGTTAGGGTTAGGGTTAGGGTTAGGCTTAGGGTTAGGGTTAGGGTTAGGGTTAGGGTCAGGGTCAGGGTCAGGGTCAGGGTTCGGGTTCGGGTTAGGGTTCGGGTTCGGGTTAGGGTTCGGGTTAGGGTTCGGGTTAGGGTTCGGGTTAGGGTTAGGGTTCGGGTTAGGGTTCGGGTTAGGGTTCGGTTTAGGGTTAGGGTTACGGTTAGGGTTTGGGTTAGGGTTAGGGTTCGGATAGGGTTAGGGTTAGGGATAGGGTTAGGGTTAGGGTTAGGGTTAGGGTTAGGATTAGGGTTAGTGTTCGGGTTAGGGTTACGGTTAGGGTTGGGTTAGGGTTAGGGTTCGGATAGGGTTAGGGTTAGAGTTAGGGCTCAGATTCGGGTTAGGGTTAAGTTTAATGTTAGTGTTAGAGTCAGGGTTAGGGTTAGCGTTCGTGTTAGGGTTCGGGTGAGGGTTAGGGTTAGGGTTAGGGTTCGGGTTAGGGTTCGGGTTAGGTTTCGGGTTGATGTTCGCGTCAGGGTTAGTGTTCAGATTCGGGTCAGGGTTCGGGTTAGGGTGAGGGTCAGGGTCATTGTCAGGGTTTAGGGTTTAGGGTTAGGGTCAGGGTCAGGTTTAAGGTTAGGTTCAGGGTCAGGTTTGAGGGTTTAGGGTGAGGGTTAGGGTCAGGGTCATGGTCAGGGTCAGGGTTAGGTTTCGTGATTAGGGTTCGGGTCAGGTTCGGGTTCGGTTTAGGGATAGGGTTCGGGTTAGGGTTCGGGTGAGGGTTCGCATTAGGGTTTGGGTTCATGTAAGGGTTCGGGTTAGGGTTAGGCTTAGGGTTAGGGGTTTGGTTTCGGGTTCAGGTTCGGGATTTGGGTTCGGGTTCAGGTTCGCGTCAGGGTTAGGCTTCAGGTTCCGGTCAGGGTTCGGGTTAGGGTTAGGGTCAGGGTCAGTGTCAGGGTTAGGGTTAGGGTCAAGGTCAGTGTTTAGGGATTAGGGTTAGGGTGAGGGTACGGGTTAGGGTTAGGGTTACGGTTAGGGTTCGGGTTAGGGTTAGGGTTTGGGTTAGGGTTAGGGTTCGGGGAGGGTTAGGGTTAGGGTTCGGGTATGGGTTAGGGTTAGGGAAGGGTTCGGGTTCGGGTTAGGGTTAGGGTTCGGGTTAGGGTTTGAGTTAGGGTTAGGGTTAGGGTTAGGGTTCGGGTTAGGGTTTGAGTTAGGGCCAGGGTTCGGGTTAGTTTTAGGGTTAGGGTTAGGGTTCTTGTAGGGTTAGGTTTAGGGTTAGGGTTAGGGGTTCGGGTTCGGAGTTTGGGTTCGGGTTAGGTTTTGGGTTCAAATTCGCGTCAGGTTTAGTGTTCTGGTTCGGGTCAGGTTTCGGTTAGCGTTCGGTTTCGGGTTAAGGTTAGGGTTAGGGTTATGGTTACGGTTCGGGTTAGGGTTAGGGTTAGGTTTAGGGTTAGGGTTTGGTTTAGGATTAGGGTTCGGGTAGGGTTAGCGTTAGGGTTCGGGTTCGGGTTAGGCTGAAGTTTAGGGTTAGGGTTATTGTTCGGGTTAGGGTTAGGTTTCGGGTTAGGGTTACTTTTAGGGTTAGGTTTTGGGTTGGGGTTAGGGTTAGGGTTAGAGTTCGGGTTAGGGTGAGGGTTTGGGTTAGGGTTAGGGTTCGGGTTAGGGTTAGGGTTAGGGTTCACGTTATGGTTAGGGTTAGGGTTAGGTTTAGTGTTCGTGTTAGGGTTAGGGTTAGGGTTAGGTTTTGGGTTTCTGTTCATGTTAGGGTTAGGGTTAGGGTTAGGGTTTAGGTTAGGATTCGGGTGAGGGTTAGGGTTAGGGTTCGGGTTAGGTTTAGGGTTAGGGTTTGGTTTAGGGTTAGGGTTCGGGTAGGGTTAGGGTTAGGTTTAGGGTTTGGTTTAGGGTTAGGGTTCAGGTAGGGTTAGGGTTAGGGTTCGGCTTCAGGTTAGGGTTAGGTTTACGGTTAGGGTTTGTTTTAGGGTTAGGGTTCGGGTAGGGTTAGGGTTAGGGTTAGGGTTCAGGTCAGGTTTTGGGTTTGGGTTAGGGTCAGGGTCAGCATCAGGGTTTAGGGTCTAGGGTCAGGGTCAGGTTCATGGTCAGGATCAGGGTTAGTGTTAGGGTCACGGTGAGGTTTTAGGGTTTAAGTTTAGGGTTAGGGATAGGGTTCGGGTTCGGGTTAGGGTTAGGGTTCGCGTTTGGGTTATGGTTCGGGTTCGGGTTCGTTTTCGGTTAGGGTTAGGGTTAGTGTTAGGGTTAGAATTGGTGTTCGGGTTAGGGTTCGGGTTAGGGTTAGGTTTAGGGTTAGGGTTAGGGTTAGGGGTTCTGGTTTGGGGTCAAGTTAGGGGTTCGCGTTCAGGTTCGGGTTCAAGTTCGCATCACGGTTAGTGTTCAGGTTTGGGTCAGGGTTCGGTTTAGGGTTAGGGTCAGGGTCAGGGTCAGGGTTTAGGGTTTAGGGTCGGGGTAAGGGTCAGGGTCAGGTTTAGGGTTAGGGTTAGGGTTATGGTTCGGGTTAGGGTTCGGGTTAGGGTTAGGGTTCGGGTTGGGGTTCGGTTTCGGGTTAAGGTTAGGGTTAGGGTTATGGTTAGGGTTCGCGTTAGCGTTAGGGTTAGGGTTAGGGTTAGGGTTTGGTTTAGGGTTAGGGTTAGGGTTAGGGTTCACGTTAGGGTTAGGTTTAGGGTTAGGGTTAGTTTTCGTGTTAGGGTTAGGGTTAGGGTTAGGTTTCGGGTTCAGGTTCATGTTAAGGTTAGGGTTCGTGTTATGGTTAGGGTTAGGTTTCGTGTTAGGGTTAGGATTAAGGTTAGGGTTCGGGTTAGGGCTAGGGTTCTGGTTAGGGTTATGGTTCGGTTTAGGGTTAGGGTTTGGGTTAGGGTTCTGTTTCGAGTAGGGTTACGGTTAGGATTCGGGTTCAGGTTCGTGTTAGGCTGAGGGTTAGGGTTAGTGTTAGGTTTAGGGTTCGGGTTACGTTTCAGGTTCGGGTTCGAGTAAGGGTTAGGGTAAGGGTTAGGATTAGGAGAGGGTTAGGGTTAGGGTTACTGTTAGGGTTAGGTTTTGGGTTAGGGTTCGTGTTAGGGTACGGGTTAGGGTTAGGGTTCGGGTTAGGGTTAGGTTTAGGGTTATATTTCGGGTATGGTTAGGGTTAGGGTTAGAGTTCTGGTTAGGATTCGGGTTCGGGTTAGGGTTCGGGTTAGGGCTAGGGTTCGGGTTAGGGTTAGGGTTCGGGTTAGGGGTTCGGGTTTGGGTTCGTGTTACGGATTCGGGTTCGGGTTAGGGTTAGGGTTCGGGTTCAGATTCATGTCAGGGTTAGGGTTCGGGTTCCGGTCAGGGTTCGGGTTAGGGTAAGGTCAGGGTCAGGGTCAGGGTTTAGGGTTTAGAGTCAGGGTCAGGGTCAGGGTTAGGTTTGGGGTCAGGGTCAGGTATTAGGGTTTAGGGTTAGGATTAGGGTCAGGGTCATGGTCAGGATCAGGGTCAGGGTCAGTGTCAGGGTTAGGGTTAGGGTTCGTGTTCGGTTGACAGTTCGCGTCGGGTTCCGGTTCGGGTTAGGGATGGGGTTAGGGTTAGTGTTCGGGTTAGGGTTCGGCTTAGGGTTAGGTTTCGGGTAAGGGTTCGGGTTCGGGTTCGGGTTACGGTACGGGTTATGGTTAGGGTTCGGGTTAGGGTTAGGGTTAGGGTCGGGTTAGTTTTAGGGTTAGGGTTAGGGTTAGGGTTACGGTTAGGGTTCGGGTTAGGGTTAGGTTTCAGCTTAGGGTTAGGGTTCTGGTTAGGGTTAGGGTTCGGGTTAGGGTTAGGATCAGGGTCAGGGTTTAGGGATTAGGGTCAGTGTCAGGGTCAGCGTTAGGTTTAGGGTGAGGGTCATGGTTAGGGTTAGGGTCAGGGTCAGGTTTTAGGGTTTGGGGTTAGGGTTAGGTTCAGGGTTAGGATTAGGGTTAGGGTTAGGGTTAGGGTTCGGATTCGGTTTAGGCTTAGGGTTAGGGTTTGTGTTCGGGTTAGGGTTAGGTTTAGGGTTAGGGTTAGGCTGAGGTTTAGGGTTAGGGTTATGGTTAGGGTTAGGGTTCGGGTTAGGCTGACGGTTAGTGTTAGGGTTAGGGTTTGGTTTAAGGTTAGGGTTCGGGTTCAAGTTCACGTCAGGGTTAGTGTTCGGGTTAGGGTTAGGGTAAGGGTTAAGTTAGGGTTAGAATTCGGATTCGGGTTAGGCTGAGGGTTAGGGTTAGGTTTAGGGTACTTTTAGGGTTCAGGTTAGGGTTAGCGTTCGGTTTAGGACTAGGGTTCGGGTTAGGGTTACGGTTCAGTTTAGGGTTAGAGTTCGGGTAAGGGTTCGGGTTCGGGTTAGGGTACGGGTTACGGTTAGGGTTAGGGTTAGGGTTAGGGTTCGGGTTAGGGTTAAGTTAGGGTTAGGGTTAGGGTTAGGGTTAGGGTTAGGGTTCGGGTTATGGTTTGAGTTAGGGTTAGGGTTAGGGTTAGGGTTAGGCTTAGGGTTAGGGTTTGGTTTAGGGTTAGAGTTCGGGTAGTGTTAGGGTTATGGTTAGGGTTAGGGTTAGGGTTAGGGTTAGGGTTAGGTTTCGTGTTCGGGTTATGGTTCGGGTTAGGGTTAGGTTTTGGATTCGGGTTCGGGTTCATGTTAGGGTTAGGGTTAGGGTTCGGGTTAGGGTTAGGGTTCGGGTTCCGATTATGGTTAGGTTTAGGGTTAGGGTTAGGGTTAGGGTTACGGTTAGGGTTAGGGTTAGAATTAGGGTTAGGGTTAGGGTTAGGGTTAGTGTTCGGGTTAGGGTTAGGGTTACGGTTAGGGTTTGGGTTAGGGTTAGGGTTCGGATAGGTTAGGGTTAGGGTTAGGGTTAGGATTAGGGTTAGTGTTCGGGTTAGGGTTACGGTTAGGGTTTGGGTTAGGGTTAGGGTTCGGATAGGGTTAGGGTTAGAGTTAGGGCTCAGATTCGGGTTAGGGTTAAGTTTAATGTTAGTGTTAGAGTCAGGGTTAGGGTTAGCGTTCGTGTTAGGGTTCGGGTGAGGGTTAGGGTTAGGGTTAGGGTTAGGGTTCGGGTTAGGTTTCGGGTTGATGTTCGCGTCAGGGTTAGTGTTCAGGTTCGGGTCAGGGTTCGGGTTAGGGTGAGGGTCAGGGTCAGTGTCAGGGTTTAGGGTTTAGGGTCAGGGTCAGGGTCAGGTTTAAGGTTAGGTTCAGGGTCAGGTTTGAGGGTTTAGGGTGAGGGTTAGGGTCAGGGTCATGGTCAGGGTCAGGGTTAGGTTTCGTGATTAGGGTTCGGGTCAGGTTCGGGTTCGGTTTAGGGATAGGGTTCGGGTTAGGGTTCGGGTGAGGGTTCGCATTAGGGTTTGGGTTCATGTAAGGGTTCGGGTTAGGGTTAGGCTTAGGGTTAGGGGTTTGGTTTCGGGTTCAGGTTCGGGGTTTGGGTTCGGGGTCAGGTTCGCGTCAGGGTTAGGCTTCAGGTTCCGGTCAGGGTTTGGGTTAGGGTTAGGGTCAGGGTCAGTGTCAGGGTTAGGGTTAGGGTCAAGGTCAGTGTTTAGGGATTAGGGTTAGGGTGAGGGTACGGGTTAGGGTTAGGGTTACGGTTAGGGTTCGGGTTAGGGTTAGGGTTTGGGTTAGGGTTAGGGTTCGGGGAGGGTTAGGGTTAGGGTTCGGGTATGGGTTAGGGTTAGGGAAGGGTTCGGGTTCGGGTTAGGGTTAGGGTTCGGGTTAGGGTTTGAGTTAGGGTTAGGGTTAGGGTTTGGGTTAGGGTTTGAGTTAGGGCCAGGGTTCGGGTTAGTTTTAGGGTTAGGGTTAGGGTTCTTGTAGGGTTAGGGTTAGGGTTAGGGTTAGGGGTTCGGGTTCGGGGTTCGGGTTCGGGTTAGGTTTTGGGTTCAAAATCGCGTCAGGTTTAGTGTTCTGGTTCGGGTCAGGTTTCGGTTAGCGTTCGGTTTCGGGTTAAGGTTAGGGTTAGGGTTATGGTTACGGTTCGGGTTAGGGTTAGGGTTAGGTTTAGGGTTAGGGTTTGGTATAGGATTAGGGTTAGGGTTAGGGTTAGGGTTAGGGTTAGAATTGGTGTTCGGGTTAGGGTTCGGGTTAGGGTTAGGTTTAGGGTTAGGGTTAGGGTTAGGGGTTCGAGTTTGGGGTCAGGTTAGGGGTTAGGGTTAGGGTTAGGGTTAGGGTTAGGGTTCGGGTTAGGATTCGGTATAGGGTTAGGGTTCGGGTTAGGGTTCGGTTTCGGGTTAAGGTTAGGGTTAGGTTTATGGTTAGGTTTCGGGTTAGCGTTAGGGTTAGGGTTAGGGTTAGGGTAAGGGTTTGGTTTCGGGTTAGGGTTAGGGTTAGGGTTCACGTTACGCTTAGGGTTAGGTTTAGGGTTAGGGTTAGTTTTCGTGGTAGGGTTAGGGTTAGGGTTCGGTTTCGGGTTAGGGTTAGGATTAGTGGTAGGGTTCGGGTTAGGGCTAGGGTTCTGGTTAGGGTTAGGGTTAGGGTTAGGGTCAGGGTAATGGTCAGGTTCAGGCTAAGTGTCTGGGTCAGGGTGTAGGGTTTGGGTTCCAGTTAGGGTACGGGTCAGGTAAGAGACCACAGTGCCCAGGCACCGTCTGAGCTCTTCCCTCATCCCGGCGGTTTTGCTAGCAGGAGTTCAACCCGAACGAACACAGCCCGGAGACCCGCAGGGGCCCAAACGGCTTCCGACGAACAATATGCTCTTGCTGTGGAAAACCTATCCCAAGTGGGTGTAGCCAGGTCAACAAAATGCCACACACCAAGGTGGAAGAGACAACATGGCCCAAGCATGGTCTAAGACCCTACCTCGTCTCTGTGCTTTGGGAAGCCGAAGGGACCCCCGAGGCACACGGCCCTGAGGCGCGTTGGGCAGAGAGCCGGCCTACCATGGAAAAACTTTCCGGAGGTGCAGACCCTATCCCAAGGGGTGGTGGCAAGGGAAAAAAATGCCATCTCCTTCTCTGGAAGAAACCCCAGTGCCCAGCCATGTTCTAAGCCCTCCTCTCCTCCCTGGGCTTCTGGCAGCAGGAGTGAAAAGAGAGGAGCACAGCACTGGGACCCGATTGACAGAAACCGGCTTCCCCCGAGGAAGTCCTTCTCCACGTGCAGACATGCTCCCAGGTGCCTGTTGCAAGGTGAAGGAAATGCCATACACTGACCTGGAAGAGACCACAGGGCCCAGGCACAGTCTGAGCCCTTCCCTCATCCCGGGGGTTTTGCTTGCAGGAGGTCCACCGCAACAAACACAGCCCGGAGACCCCCTGGGGCCCAAACGGCTTCCGACGAACAATATGCTCTTGCTGCGGAATACCTATCCCAAGTGGGGGTAGCCAGGTCAACAAAATGCCACACACCCAGGTGTAAGAAACAACATTGCCCAGGCATGGTCTTAGCCCCTGACCTCGTCCCTGTGCTTTGGGGAGCCGGAGGGACACCCGAGGACCACGGCCCTGAGACCCCTTTGCAAAAAGCCGGCTTCCCACGGAAACAGTTTTCCTGAGGTGCACACCCTCTCCCAAGTGGTTGTGGCAAGGTAAAGCAAATGCCCTCCACTTCTCTGGAAGAAACCACAGTGCCCAGCCATGTTCTAAGCCCTCCCATCCTCCCTGGGCTTCTGGCAGCAGGAGTGAAAAGAGAGGAGCAGAGCACTGGGACCCGTTTGACAGAAACCGGCTTCCCACGAGAAAGTCCTTTTCCACGTGCAGACATGCTCCCCAGTGCCTGTGGCAAGGTGAAAGAAATGCCATACACTGACCTGGAAGAGACCACAGGGCCCAGGCACAGTCTGAACCCTTCCCTCATCCCGGCGGTTTTGCTAGCGGGAGTTCAACCCCAACGAACACAGCCCGGAGACCCTGAGGCAAAAACGGCTTCCGACAAAAAAGAGGTGCTTGCTGTGGAAAACCTATCCCAAGTGGGGGTAGCCAGGTCAACGAAATGCCACACCACCAGGTGTAAGAAACAACGTTACCCAGGCACGGTCTAAGCCCCTCACCTCGTCCCTGTGCTTTGGGGAGCCGGAGGGACAGCCGAGGCCCACGGCCCTGAGAACCCTTTGCAAAAAGCCGGCTTCCCACGGAAACAGCTTTCCTGAGGTGCAGACCCTATCCCAAGGGGTGGTGGCAAGGGAAAGCAAATGCCATCCCCTTCTCTGGAAGAAACCCCAGTGCCCAGCCATGTTCTAAGCCCTCCCCTCCTCACTGGGCTTCTGGCAGCAGGAGAGAAAAGAGAGGAGCACAGCAATGGGACTCTTTGACAGAAACCGGCTTCCCACGAGGAAGTCCTTCTCCACGTGCAGACATGCTTCCCAGTGCCTGTGGCAAGGTGAAGGAAATGCCATACACTGACCAGGAAGAGACCACAGGGCCCAGGCACAGTCTGAGCACTTGCCTCATCCCGGCGGTTTTGTTAGCAGGAATTCCACCACAAGGAACACAGCCCGGAGACCCCCTGGGGCCCAAACGGCTTCCGAAGAACAATATGCTCTTGCTGTGGAAAACCTATCCCAAGTGGGGGTAGCCAGGTCAACAAAATGCCAAACACCCAGGTGTAAGAAACAACATTGCCCAAGCATGGTCTAAGCCACTCACCTCGTCCCTGTGCTTTGGGGAGCCGGAGGGACAGCCGAGCCCCACGGCCCTGAGACCAGTTTGGCCAAAAGCCGGCTTCCCACGGAAACAATTTTCCTGAGGTGCACACCTTCTCACAAGTGTTTGTGGCAAGGTAAAGCAAATGCCATCCACTTCTCTGGAAGAAACCACAGTGCCCAGCCATGTTCTAAGCCCTTCCCTCTTCCCTGGGCTTCTGGCAGCAGGAGTGAAAAGAGAGGAGCAGAGCACTGGGACCCGTTTGACAAAAACCGGCTTCCCACGGGAAAGTCTTTCTCCACGTGCAGACATGCTCCCAGATGCCTGTGGCAAGGGGAAGGAAATGCCATACACTGACCTGGAAGAGACCACAGTGCCCAGGCACAGTCTGAACCCTTCCTCATCCCGGCGGTTTTGCTACCAGGAGTTCAACCCCAACGAACACAGCCCGGAGACCCGAAGGCAAAAACGGCTTCCGACGAACAATAGGTGCTTGCTGGGGAAAACCTATCCCAAGTGGGGGTAGCCAGGTCAACAAAATGCCACACACCCAGGTGTAAGAAACAACATTGCCCAGGCATGGTCTAAGCCCCTCACCTCGTCCCTGTGCTTTGGGGAGCCGGAGGGACACACGAGGCCCACGGCCCTGAGAACCCTTTGCAAAAAGCCGGCTTCCCACGGAAACAGTTTTCCTGAGTTGCAGACCCTCTCACAAGTGGTTGTGGCAAGGTAAAGCAAATGCCCTCCACTTCTCTGGAAGAAACCACAGTGCCCAGCCATGTTCTAAGCCCTCCCATCCTCCCTGGGCTTCTGGCAGCAGGAGTGAAAAGAGAGGAGAAGAGCACTGGGACCCGTTTGACAAAAACCGGCTTCCCACGGGAAAGTCTTTCCCCACGTGCAGACATGCTCCCAGGTGCCTGTCGCAAGGGGAAGGAAATGCCATACACTGACCTGGAAGAGACCACAGGGCCCAGGCACAGTCTGAACCCTTCCCTCATCCCGGCAGTTTTGCTAGCAGGAGTTCAACCCCAACGAACACAGCCCGGAGACCCTGAGGCAAAAACGGCTTCCGACGAACAAGAGGTGCTTGACTGGAAAACCTATCCCAAGTGGGGGTAGCCAGGTCAACAAAATGCCACACACCCAGGTGTAAGAAACAACATTGCCCAGGCACGGTCTAAGCCCCTCACCTCGTCCCTGTGCTTTGGGGAGCCGGAGGGAAAGCCGATCCCCCCGGCCCTGAGACCCCTTTGCAAAAAGCCGGCTTCCCACAGAAACAGTTTTCCTGAGGTGCAGACCCTATCACAAGTGGTTGTGGCAACGTAATGCAAATGCCCTCCACTTCTCTGGAAGAAACCACAGTGCCCAGCCATGTTCTAAGCCCTCCCCTCCTCCCTGGGCTTCTGGCAGCAGGAGTGAAAAGAGAGGAGCAGAGCACTGGAACCTGTTTGACAAAAACCGGCTTCCCACGGGAAAGTCTTTCTCCAGGTGCAGACGTGCTCCCAGGTGCCTGTGGCTATGGGAAGGAAATGCCATACACTGACCTGGAAGAGACCACAGGGCCCAGGCACAGTCTGAACACTTCCCTCATCCTGGCGGTTTTGCTAGCAGGAGTTCAACCCCAACGAACACAGCCCAGAGACCCCTGGGGCAAAACCGGCTTCCGACGAACAATAGGTGCTTCCTGTAAAAAACCTATCCCAAGTGGGGGTAGCCAGGTCAACGAAATGCCACACCACCAGGTGTAAGAAACAACATTGCCCAGGCACGGTCTAAGCCCCTCACCTCGTCCCTGTGCTTTGGGGAGCCGGAGGGACAGCCGAGGCCCACGGCCCTGAGAACCCTTTGCAAAAAGCCGGCTTCCCAAGGAAACAGCTTTCCTGAGGTGCAGACCCTATCCCAAGGGGTGGTGGCAAGGGAAAGCAAATGCCATCCCCTTCTCTGGAAGAAACCCCAGTGCCCAGCCTTGTTCTAAGCCCTCCCCTCCTCCCTGGGCTTCTGGCAGCAGGAGAGAAAAGAGAGGAGCACAGCACTGGGACCCGTTGACAAAAACCAGCTTCCCACAAGGAAGTCCTTCTCCACGTGCAGAAATTCTCCCCAGTGCCTGTGGCAAGGTGAAAGAAATGCCATACACTGACCTGGAAGAGACCACAGGGCCCAGGCACAGTCTGAGCCCTTCCCTCATCCCGGCGGTTTTGCTAGCAGGAGTTCAACCCCAACGAACACAGCCCGGAGACCCCATGGGGCCCAAACGGCTTCCGACAAACAATATGCTCTTGCTGTGGAAAACCTATCCCAAGTGGGGGTAGCCAGGTCAACAAAATGCCACACACCCAGGTGGATAAAACAACATTGCGCAGGCATGGTCTAAGCCACTCACCTCGTCCCTGTGCTTTGGGGATCTGGAGGGACCCCCGAGGCCCACGGCCCTGAGGCCCGTTGGGCAGAAAGCCGGCTTCCCAAGGAAACAGCTTTCCTGAGGTGCAGACCCTATCCCAAGGGGTGGTGGCAAGGGAAAGCAAATGCCATCCCCTTCTCTGGAAGAAACCCCAGTGCCCAGCCATGTTCTAAGCCCTCCCCTCCTCCCTGGGCTTCTGGCAGCAGGAGTGAAAAGAGAGGAACACAGCACTGGGACCCGTTTGACAGAAACCGGCTTCCCCCGAGGAAGTCCTTCTCCACGTGCAGACATGCTCCCCAGTGCCTGTGGCAAGGTGAAGGAAATACCATACACTGACCTGGAAGAGACCACAGGGCCCAGGCACAGTCTGAGCCCTTCCCTCATCCCGGCGGTTTTGCTAGCAGGAGTTCAACCCCAATGAACACAGCCCGGAGACCCCCTGGGGCCCAAACGGCTTCCGAGGAACAATATGCTCTTGCTGTGGAAAACCTATCCCAAGTGGGGGTAGCCAGGTCAACAAAATGCCACACACCCAGGTGGAAGAAACAACATGGCCCAGGCATGGTCTAAGCCCCTCACCTCGTCCCTGTGCTTTGAGGAGCCGGAGGGACCCCCGAGGCCCACGGCCCTGAGGCCCGTTGGGCAGAAAGCCGGCTTCCCAAGGAAACAGCTTTCCTGAGGTGCAGACCCTATCCCAAGGGGTGGTGGCAAGGGAAAGCAAATGCCATCCCCTTCTCCGGAAGAAACCCCAGTGCCCAGCCATGTTCTAAGCCCTCCCCTCCTCCCTGGGCTTCTGGCAGCAGGAGAGAAAAGAGAGGAGCACAGCACTGGGACCCTTTGACAGAAACCGGCTTCCCACGAGGAAGTCCTTCTCCACGTGCTGACATGCTTCCCAGTGCCTGTGGCAAGGTGAAGGAAAAGCCATGCACTGAACTGGAAGAGACCACAGGGCCCAGGCACAGTCTGAGCCCTTCCCTCATCCCAGTGGTTTTGCTAGCAGGAGTTCAACCCCAAGGAACACAGCCCGGAGACCCCCTGCAGCCGAAACGGCTTCCGACAAACAATATGCTCTTGCTGTGGAAAACCTATCCCAAGTGGGGGTAGCCAGGTCAACAAAATGCCACACAACCAGGTGGAAGAAACAACATGGCCCAGGCATGGTCTAAGCCCCTCACCTCGTCCCTGTGCTTTGGGGAGCCGGAGGGACAGCCGAGGCCCACGGCCCTGAGACCCCTTTGCAAAAAGCCGGCTTCCCACGGAAACAGTTTTCCTGAGGTGCAGACCCTCTCACAAGTGGTTGTGGCAAGGTAAAGCAAATTCCCTCCACTTCTCTGGAAGAAACCACAGTGCCCAGCCATGTTCTAAGCCCTCCCATCCTCCCTGGGCTTCTGGCTGCAGGAGTGAAAAGAGAGGAGGACAGCACTGGGACGCTTTGACAGAAACCGGCTTCCACGAGGAAGTCCTTCTCCACGTGCAGACATGCTCCCCAGTGTCTGTGGCAAGGGGAAGGAAATGCCATACACTGACCTGGAAGAGACCACAGGGCCCAGGCACAGTCTGAGCCCTTCCCTCATCCCGGCGGTTTTGCTAGCAGGAGTTCAACCCCAACGAACACAGCTCGGAGACCCCCTGGGACCCAAACGGCTTCCGAGGAACAATATGCTCTTGCTGTGGAAAACCTATCCCAAGTGGGGGTAGCCAGGTCAATAAAATGCCACACACCCAGGTGTAAGAAACAACAGTGCCCAGGCATGGTCTAGGCCCCTCACCTCGTCCCTGTGCTTTGGGGAGCCGAAGGGACCCCCGAGGCCCACGGCCCTGAGAACCCTTTGCAAAAAGCCGGCTTCCCACGGAAACAGCTTTCCTGAGGTGCAGACCCTATCCCAAGGGGTTGTGGCAAGGGAAAAAAATGCCATCTCCTTCTCTGGAAGAAACCCCAGTGCCCAGCCATGTTCTAAGCCCTCCCCTCCTCCCTGGGCTTCTAGCAGCAGGAGTGAAAAGAGAGGAGGACAGCACTGGGACGCTTTGACAGAAACCGGCTTCCACGAGGAAGTCCTTCTCCACGTGCAGACATGCTCCCCAGTGTCTGTGGCAAGGGGAAGGAAATGCCATACACTGACCTGGAAGAGACCACAGGGCCCAGGCACAGTCTGAGCCCTTCCCTCATCCCGGCGGTTTTGCTAGCAGGAGTTCAACCCCAACGAACACAGCCCGGAGACCCCATGGGGCCCAAACGGCTTCCGACAAACAATATGCTCTTGCTGTGGAAAACCTATCCCAAGTGGGGGTAGCCAGGTCAACAAAATGCCACACAACCAGGTGGAAGATACAACATGGCCCAGGCATGGTCTAAGCACCTCACCTCGTCTCTGTGCTTTGGAGAGCCGGAGGGACACCCGAGGCCCACGGCCCTGAGGCCCGTTGGGCAGAAAGCCGGCTTCCCACAAAAAAGCTTTCCTGAGGTGCAGACCCTATCCCAAGGGGTGGTGGCAAGGGAAAGCAAATGCCATCCCCTTCTCTGGAAGAAACCCCAGTGCCCAGCCATGTTCTAAGCCCTCCCCTCCTCCCTGGGCTTCTGGCAGCAGGAGCAAAAAGAGAGGAGCACAGCACTGGGACCCTTTGAGAGAAACCGGCTTCCCACGAGAAAGTCCTTCTCCACGTGCAGACATGCTCCCCAGTGCCTGTGGCAAGGTGAAGGAAATGCCATACACTGACCTGGAAGAGACCACAGGGCCCAGGCACAGTCTGAGCCCTTCCCTCATCCCGGCGGTTTTGCTAGCAGGAGTTCAACCCCAAGGAACACAGCCCGGACACCCCCCGGGGCCCAAACGGCTTCCGACGAACAATGTGCTCTTGCTGTGGAAAACCTAACTCAAGTGGGGGTAGCAAGGTCAACAAAATGCCACACACCCAGGTGGAAGAAACAACATGGCCCAGGCATGGTCTAAGCCCCTCACCTCTTCCCTGTGCTTTGGGGAGCCGGAGGGACCCCCGAGGCCCACGGCCCTGAGGCCCGTTGGGCAGAAAGCCGGCTTCCCACGGAAACAGCTTTCCTGAGGTGCAGACCCTATCCCAAGTGGTGGTGGCAAGGGAAAGCCAATGCCATCCCCTTCTCTGGAAGAAACCCCAGTGCCCAGGCATGTTCTAAGCCCTCCCATCCTCCCTGGGCTTCTGGCAGCAGGAGTGAAAAGAGAGGAGCACAGTACTGGGATCCGTTTGACAGAAACCGGCTTCCCAGGGGGAAGTCCTTCCCCACGTGTAGACATGCTCCCAGGTGCCTGTGGCAAGGGGAAGGAAATGCCATACACTGACCTGGAAGAGACCACAGGGCCCAGGCACAGTCTGAGCCCTTCCCTCATCCCGGCGGTTTTGCTAGCAGGAGTTCAACCCCAACGAACACAGCCCGGAGACCCCATGGGGCCCAAACGGCTTCCGACAAACAATATGCTCTTGCTGTGGAAAACCTATCCCAAGTGGGGGTAGCCAGGTCAACAAAATGCCACACAACCAGGTGGAAGATACAACATGGCCCAGGCATGGTCTAAGCACCTCACCTCGTCTCTGTGCTTTGGAGAGCCGGAGGGACACCCGAGGCCCACGGCCCTGAGGCCCGTTGGGCAGAAAGCCGGCTTCCCACGGAAAAAGCTTTCCTGAGGTGCAGACCCTATCCCAAGGGGTGGTGGCAAGGGAAAGCAAATGCCATCCCCTTCTCTGGAAGAAACCCCAGTGCCCAGCCATGTTCTAAGCCCTCCCATCCTCCCTGGGCTTCTGGCAGCAGGAGCGAAAAGAGAGGAGCACAGCACTGGGACCCTTTGAGAGAAACCGGCTTCCCACGAGGAAGTCCTTCTCCACGTGCAGACATGCTCCCCAGTGCCTGTGGCAAGGTGAAGGAAATGCCATACACTGATCTGGAAGAGACCACAGGGCCCAGGCACAGTCTGAGCCCTTCCCTCATCCCGGCGGTTTTGCTAGCAGGAGTTCAACCCCAAGGAACACAGCCCGGACACCCCCCGGGGCCCAAACGGCTTCCGACGAACAATGTGCTCTTGCTGTGGAAAACCTAACCCAAGTGGGGGTAGCAAGGTCAACAAAATGCCACACACCCAGGTGGAAGAAACAACATGGCCCAGGCATGGTCTAAGCCCCTCACCTCGTCCCTGTGCTTTGGGGAGCCGGAGGGACCCCCGAGGCCCACGGCCCTGAGGCCCGTTGGGCAGAAAGCCGGCTTCCCACGGAAACAGCTTTCCTGAGGTGCAGACCCTATCCCAAGGGGTGGTGGCAAGGGAAAGCCAATGCCATCTCCTTCTCTGGAAGAAACACCAGTGCCCAGCCATGTTCTAAGCCCTCCCATCCTCCCTGGGCTTCTGGCAGCAGGAGTGAAAAGAGAGGAACACAGCACTGGGACTCTTTGACAGAAACCGGCTTCCAACGAGGAAGTCCTTCTCCCCGTCCAGACATGCTCCCCAGTGCCTGTGGCAAGGTGAAGGAAATGCCATACACTGACCTGGAAGAGACCACAGGGCCCAGGCACAGTCTGAGCCCTTCCCTCATCCCGGCGGTTTTGCTAGCAGGAGTTCAACCCCAACGAACACAGCCCGGAGACCCCTGGGGCCCAAACGGCTTCCGACGAACAATATGCTCTTGCTGTGGAAAATCTATCCCAAGTGGGGGTAGCCAGGTCAACAAAATGCCACACACCAAGGTGGAAGAGACAACATGGCCCAGGCATGGTCTTAGCCCCTCACCTCGTCTCTGTGCTTTGGGGAGCCGGAGGGACACCCGAGGCCCACGGCCCTGAGACCCGTTTGGCCAAAAGCCGGCTTCCCACGGAAACAGTTTTCCTGAGGTGCAGACCCTCTCACAAGTGGTTGTGGCAAGGTAAAGCAAATGCCATCCACGACTCTGGAAGAAACCGTAGTGCCCAGCCATGTTCTAAGCCCTCCCATCCTCACTGGGCTTCTGGCAGCAGGAGTGAAAAGAGAGGAGCACAGCACTGGGACCCGTTTGACAAAAGCCGGCTTCCCACGAAAAAGCCTTTCTCCACGTGCAGACATCCTCCCAAGTGCTGAGGACATAGTACTGAGACATATTTGGCAGAAACGGGTTCAAATGAAAAATATTTCTTGATGTGCAAACTCTATCTTAATTTGTTGTGGCAAGGTAAAGGATGTGCCATATGCTTATTTGTAAGAAATAACTGGTCCCATGGACGGTCTGAGCCCTAAGATCATCACTGTTCTTTTGGTATCATGAGTTAAAACCGAGGCAAACAGCTGAGAAAATTTGGCAAAAACCGCCTTTCAATGAAATAAATTTTCTCTTTTGCAAACTCTATCATAATTGTTTGTGCCAATGTAAAGAAAATGCCATACGCTTATCTGTAAGAAACAAGTTTCCAGGATCGGTCTGAGCCCTCACATCATCATAGTGATTTCGGTAGCATTAGTTAATCCCAAACAACACGGTATTGAGACACATTTGACAAAAAACCGCTTCCAACGAAAAATATTTTGTTCATGTTGAAACCCTATCATATGTGGTTGTGGCAATGTAAAGAAAATGCCACACCCTTATGTGTAAGAAACAACATTACCCAGGAACAGTCTAAGCCCTAACATCATCACTGTGCTTTTGGTAGCATGAGTGAAACCCGAGGAATACAGCACTTAGACACATTTGGGAAAAACCGGCTTCCAATGAAAACGATTTTCTTAACGTGGAAACCCTATCACAAGGGGTTGTGGAAGGTAAAGTAAAAAAGCGGAGTTCCAACGAGAAATATTTTCTTCACGTAGAAACCCGTTCCTGGGCACTGTTGTTTCTTACACATAAGGGTGTGGCATTTATTTATCTGGCCACAACCACTTACGTTTGGGTTTGAAAGGGAAGAAAATATTATTCATTGGAACGCGATTTTTGCCAAATGTGTCTTAGTGCTGTTTGCCTCCGCTTTAACTCCCGCTCCCAAAAGCACAGTGCTGATATTAAGGCTCAGACTGTTCCAGGGCACTGTTGTTTCTTACAGATAAGCGTATGGCATTTTCTTTACATTGGCACAAACAATTATGGGTTTCGGGTTCGGGTTCGGGTTAGGGGTTTGGGTTCTGGTTCTGGTTCTGGTTCGGGTAGGTTTCAGGTTCGGGTCGGGTAGGGTTCGGGTTCGGGTAGGGTTCGGTTTCAGTTACGGTTCGGGTTCGGTATCGGTTTCGCTTTCAGTTATGGATTCGGGTTCGGGTTCGGGTTAGGGGTTAGGGTTCGGGTTCGGGTTCTGGTTCGATATTGGTTTCGCTTTCGAGTATGGATTCGGGTTCGGGTTCGGGTTAGGATTAGGGTTCGGGTTCGGGTTAGGATTAGGGTTCGGGTTCGGGTTCGGGTTCAGGCTCGGGTTAGGGTTCGGGTTAGGGTTAGGGTAAGGGTTCGGGTTAGGGTTCGGGTTCGGGTTTGGGTTAGGGTTCGGTTTAGGGTTAGGGTTCGGGTTAGGGTTAGGGTTCGGGTTCGGTTTAGGGTTAGGGTTAGGATTAGGGTTAGGGTTAGGGTTAGGGTTCGGGTTAGGGTTCGGGTTCGGGTTAGGTTTCGGGTTAGGGTTAGGGTTAGGGTTCGGGTTCGGTTTCGGGTTAGGGGTCGGGTTAGGGTTAGGGTTCGGGTTCGGGTTAGGGTTCGGGTTCGGGTTAGGTTTCGGGTTAGGTTTAGGGTTCGGGTTAGGGTTAGGGTTAGGGTTCGGGTTTGGTTTCGGGTTAGGGGTCGGGTTCGGGTTCGGGTTAGGGTTAGGGTAAGGGTTCGGGTTAGGGTTAGGGTTCGTGTTAGGGTTCGGGTTAGGGTTAGGGTTCGGGTTCGGGTTAGGGTTAGGATTCGGGTTCGGTTTCGGGTTAGGGTTCGGGTTAGGTTTCAGGTTAGGGATAGGGTTAGGGTTTGGGTCAGGTTAGGGTTAGTGTTCGGGTTAGGGTTAGGGTTAGGGTTCGGGTTAGGGTTCGTTTTCGGGTTAGGGTTCGGGTTAGGGTTAGGGTTCGGGTTCGGGTTAGGTTTCGGTTTAGGTTTAGGGTTCGGGTTAGGGTTAGGGTTAGGGTTCGGGTTCGGTTTCGGGTTAGGGGTCGGGTTCGGGTTCGGGTTAGGGTTAGGGTAATGGTTAGGGTTAGGGTTAGAGTTCTGGTTAGGGTTAGGGTTAGGGTTAGGGTTCGGGTTCGGTTTCGGGTTAGGGTTCGGGTTAGGGTTAGGGTTAGGGTTAGGCTT
Organism: Ursus americanus; assembly: GCF_024610735.1. Taxonomy (NCBI): domain Eukaryota; kingdom Metazoa; phylum Chordata; class Mammalia; order Carnivora; family Ursidae; genus Ursus; species Ursus americanus. The sequence continues at coordinate 583,764 of NW_028273651.1, forward strand.
AGGGTAAGAGTTAGGGTTAGGGTTAGGGTTCGGGTTCGGTTTCGGGTTAGGGTTACGGGTAGGGTTAGGGTTCGGGTTCGGGTTAGGCTTAGGGTAAGAGTTAGGGTTAGGGTTAGGGTTCAGGTTAGGGTTAGGGTTAGGGTTAGGGTTACGGTTCGGGTTCGGGTCGGGTTAGGGTTCGGGTTAGGCTTAGGGTTAGGGTTCGGGTTAGGGTTTGGGTTAGGGTTAGGGTTTGGATTCAGGTTCGGGTTCTCATTAGGGTTAGGGTTAGGGTTAGGGTTCGGGTTAGGGTTAGGGTTCGGGTTATGTTTTAGGGTTAGGATTAGTGTTCGGGTTCGGGTTAGGGTTAGGGTTAGGTTTCAGGTTAGGCATAGGGTTAGGGTTAGGGTCGGGTTAGGTTTAGTGTTCGGCTTAGGGTTACGGTTAGGGTTAGGGTTCGGGTTCGGTTTTGGGTTAGGGTTAGGGTTAGGGTTAGGGTTAGGGTTAGGGTTAGGGTAAGAGTTTGGTTTAGGGTTAGGGTTAGGGTTAGGGTTCACGTTACGCTTAGGGTTAGGTTTAGGGTTAGGGTTAGTTTTCGTGGTAGGGTTAGGGTAAGGGTTATGTTTCGGGGTAGGGTTAGGATTAGTGATAGGGTTCGGGTTAGGGCTAGGGTTCTGGTTAGGGTTAGGGTTAGGGTTAGGGTCAGGGTAATGGTCAGGATCAGGCTAAGGGTCTGGGTCAGGGTATAGGGTTTGGGTTCCAGTTAGGGTACGGGTCAGGTAAGAGACCACAGTGCCCAGGCACCGTTGAGCTCTTCCCTCATCCCGGCGGTTTTGCTAGCAGAAGTTCAACCCCAACGAACACAGCCCGGAGACCCCTGGGGCAAAAACGGCTTCCGACGAACAATATGCTCTTGCTGTGGAAAACCTATCCCAGTGGGGGTAGCCAGGTAAACAAAATGCCACACACCCAGGGGTAAGAAACAACATTGCCCAGGCAAGGTCTAAGCCCCTCACCTCGTCCCTGTGCTTTGGGGAGCTGGAGGGACACCCGAGGCCCACGGGCCTGAGACCTGTTTGGCCAAAAGCCGGCTTCCCACGGAAACAGTTTTCCTGAGGTGCAGACCCTCTCACAAGTGGTTGTGGCAAGGTAAAGCAAATGCCATCCACTTCTCTGGAAGAAACCACAGTGCCCAGCCATGTCTAAGCCCTCCCCTCCTCCCTGGGCTTCTGGTAGCAGGAGTGAAAAGAGAGCAACACAGCACTGGGACCCTTTGACAGAAACCGGCTTCCCACGAGGAAGTCCTTCACCACATGCACACATGCTCCCCAGTGCCTGTGGCAAGGTGAAGGAAATGACATACACTGACCTGGAAGAGGCCACAGGGCCCAGGCACAGTCTGAGCCTTTCCCTCATCCCGGCAGTTTTGCTAGCAGGAGTTCAACCCCAACGAAAACAGCCCGGAGACCCGCAGGGGCCGAAACGGCTTCCGACGAACAATATGCTCTTGCTGTGGAAAACCTATCCCAAGTGGGTGTAGCCAGGTCAACAAAATGCCACACACCAAGGTGGAAGAGACAACATGGCCCAAGCATGGTCTAAGCCCCTACCTCGTCTCTGTGCTTTGGGGAGCCGGAGGGACCCCCGAGGCACACGGCCCTGAGGCGCGTTGCGCAGAAAGCCGGCCTACCATGGAAAAACTTTCCTGAGGTGCAGACCCTATCCCAAGGGGTGGTGGCAAGGGAAAAAAATGCCATCTCCTTCTCTGGAAGAAACCCCAGTGCCCAGCCATGTTCTAAGCCCTCCCCTCCTCCCTGGGCTTCTGGCAGCAGGAGTGAAAAGAGAGGAGCACAGCACTGGGACCCGTTTGACAGAAACCGTCTTCCCACGAGGAAGTCCTTCACCACGGGCAGACATGCTCCCCAGTGCCTGTGGAAGGTGAAGGAAATGCCATACACTGACCTGGAAGAGGCCACAGGGACCAGGCACAGTCTGAGCCTTTCCCTCAACCCGGCGGTTTTGCTAGCAGGAGTTCAACCCCAACGAACACAGCCCGAACACCCGCTGGAGCCCAAACGGCTTCCGACGAACAATACGCTCTTGCTGTGGAAAACCTATCCCAAGTGGGGGTAGCCAGGTCAACAAAATGCCACACACCCAGGTGGAAGAAACAACATGGCCCAGGCATGGTGTAAGCCCCTCACTTCGTCCCTGTGCTTTGGGGAGCCGGAGGGACCCCCAAGGCCCACGGCCCTGAGGCCCGTTGGTCAGAAAGCCGGCTTCCCACGGAAACAGCTTTCCTGAGGTTCAGACTCTATCCCAAGGGGTGGTGGCAAGGGAAAACAAATGGCATCCCCTTCTCTGGAAGAAACCCCGTGCCCAGCCATGTTCTAAGGCGTCCCTTCCTCCCTGGGCTTCTGGCAGCAGGAGTGAAAAGAGAGGAGCACAGCACTGGGACCCGTTTGACAGAAACCGGCTTCCCCCGAGGAAGTCCTTCTTCACGTGCACACATGCTCCCCAGTGCCTGTGGCAAGGTGAAGGAAATGCCATACACTAACCTGGAAGAGACCACAGGGCCCAGGCATAGTCTGAGCCCTTCCCTCATCCCGGCGGTTTTGCTAGCAGGAGGTCCACCGCAACGAACACAGCCCGGACACCCCCTGGGGCCCAAACGGCTTCCGACGAACAATATGCTCTTGCTGCGGAAAACCTATCCCAAGTGGGGGTAGCCAGGTCAACAAAATGCCACACACCCAGGTGTAAGAAACAACATTGCCCAGGCATGGTCTAAGCCCCTCACCTCGTCCCTGTGCTTTGGGGAGCCGGAGGGACACCCGAGGACCACGGACCTGAGACCCCTTTGCAAAAGGCGGCTTCCCACGGAAACAGTTTTCTTCAGGTGCAGACCCTATCCCAAGTGGTTGTGGCAAGGTAATGCAAATGCCCTCCACTTCTCTGGAAGAAACCACAGTGCCCAGCCATGTTCTAAGCCCTCCCATCCTCCCTGGGCTTCTGGCAGCAGGAGTGAAAAGAGAGGAGCAGAGCACTGGGACCCGTTTGACAGAAACCGGCTTCCCACGAGAAAGTCCTTCTCCACGTGCAGACATGCTCCGCAGTGCCTGTGGCAAGGTGAAAGAAATGCCATACACTGACCTGGAAGAGACCACAGGGCCCAGGCACAGTCTGAACCCTTCCCTCATCCCGGCGGTTTTGCTAGCGGGAGTTCAACCCCAACGAACACAGCCCGGAGACCCTGAGGCAAAAACGGCTTCCGACGAACAAGAGGTGCTTACTGTGGAAAACCTATCCCAAGTGGGGGTAGCCAGGTCAACAAAATGCCACACACCCAGGTGTAAGAAACAACATTGCCCAGGCACGGTCTATGCCCCTCACCTCGTCCCTGTGCTTTGGGGAGCCGGAGGGACAGCCGAGCCCCACGGCCCTGAGACCCCTTTGCAAAAAGCCGGCTTCCCACGGAAACAGTTTTCCTGAGGTGCACACCCTATCCCAAGTGGTTGTGGCAAGGTAATGCAAATGCCCTCCACTTCTCTGGAAGAAACCACAGTGCCCAGCCATGTTCTAAGCCCTCCCATCCTCCCTGGGCTTCTGGCAGCAGGAGTGAAAAGAGAGGAGCAGAGCACTGGGACCCGTTTGACAGAAACCGGCTTCCCACGAGAAAGTCTTTCTCCACGTGCAGACATGCTCCCAGGTGCCTGGGGCAAGGGGAAGGAAATGCCATACACTGACCTGGAAGAGACCACAGGGCCCAGGCACAGTCTGAACCCTTCCCTCATCCCGGCGGTTTTGCTAGCAGGAGTTCAACCCCAACGAACACAGCCCGGAGACCCCTGGGGCAAAAACGGCTTCCGACGAACAAGAGGTGCTTGCTGTGGAAAACCTATCCCAAGTAGGGGTAGGCAGGTCAACGAAATGCCACACACCCAGGTGTAAGAAACAACATTGCCCAGGCACGGTCTAAGCCCCTCACCTCGTCCCTGTGCTTTGGGGAGCCGGAGGGACAGCCGAGGCCCAGGGCCCTGAAACCCCTTTGCAAAAAGCCGGCTTCCCACGGAAACAGTTTTCCTGAGGTGCACACCCTATCCCAAGTGGTTGTGGCAAGGTAATGCAAATGCCCTCCACTTCTCTGGAAGAAACCACAGTGCCCAGCCATGTTCTAAGCCCTCCCATCCTCCCTGGGCTTCTGGAAGCAGGAGTGAAAAGAGAGGAGCAGAGCACTGGGACCCGTTTCACAAAAACCGGCTTCCTATGGGAAAGTCTTTCTCCACGTGCAGACATGCTCCCAGGTGCCTGTGGCAAAGGGAAGGAAATGCCATACACTGACCTGGAAGAGACCACAGGGCCCAGGCACAGTCTGAACCCTTCCCTCATCCCGGCAGTTTTGCTAGCAGGAGTTCAACCCCAACGAACACAGCCCGGAGACCCCTGGGGCAAAAACGGCTTCCTACGAACAAGAGGTGCTTGCTGTGGGAAACCTATCCCAAGTGGGGGTAGCCAGGTCAACGAAATGCCACACACCCAGGTGTAAAAAACAACATTGCCCAGGCACGGTCTAAGCCCCTCACCTCGTCCCTGTGCTTTGGGGAGCCGGAGGGACACCCGAGGCCCACGAGCCTGAGACCTGTTTGGCCAAAAGCCGGCTTTCCACGGAAACAGTTTTCCTGAGGTGCAGACCCTCTCCCAAGTAGTTGTGGCAAGGTAGGTAAAGCAAATGCCATCCACGTCTCTGGAAGAAACCACAGTGCCCATCCATGTTCTAAGCGATCCCATCCTCACTGGGCTTCTGACAGCCGGAGTGAAAAGAGAGGAGCACAGCACTGGGACCCGTTTGACAAAAACCGGCTTCCCACGGGAAAGTCTTTCTCCACGTGCAGACATGCTCCCAGTTGCCTGTGGCAAGGGGAAGGAAATGCCATACACTGACCTGGAAGAGACCACAGGGCCCAGGCACAGTCTGAACCCTTCCCTCATCCCGGCGGTTTTGCTAGCAGGAGTTCAACCCCAACGAACACATCCCGGAGACCCCCTGGGACCCAAACGGCTTCCGAGGAACAATATGCTCTTGCTGTGGAAAACCTATCCCAAGTGGGGGTAGCCAGGTCAATAAAATGCCACACACCCAGGTGTAAGAAACAACATTGCCCAGGCATGGTCTAGGCCCCTCACCTCGTCCCTGTGCTTTGGGGAGCCGGAGGGACCCCCGAGGCCCACGGCCCTGAGAACCCTTTGCAAAAAGCCGGCTTCCCACGGAAACAGCTTTCCTGAGGTGCAGACCCTATCCCAAGGGGTTGTGGCAAGGGAAAAAAATGCCATCTCCTTCTCTGGAAGAAACCCCAGTGCCCAGCCATGTTCTAAGCCCTCCCCTCCTCCCTGGGCTTCTAGCAGGAGGAGTGAAAAGAGAGGAGGACAGCACTGGGACGCTTTGACAGAAACCGGCTTCCACAAGGAAGTCCTTCTCCACGTGCAGACATGCTCCCCAGTGCCTGTGGCAAGGTGAAGGAAATGCCATACACTGACCTGGAAGAGACCACAGGGCCCAGGCACAGTCTGAGCCCTTCCCTCATCCCGGCGGTTTTGCTAGCAGGAGTTCAACCCCAAGGAACACAGCCCGGACACCCCCCGGGGCCCAAACGGCTTCCGACGAACAATGTGCTCTTGCTGTGGAAAACCTAACTCAAGTGGGGGTAGCAAGGTCAACAAAATGCCACACACCCAGGTGGAAGAAACAACATGGCCCAGGCATGGTCTAAGCCCCTCACCTCTTCCCTGTGCTTTGGGGAGCCGGAGGGACCCCCGAGGCCCACGGCCCTGAGGCCCGTTGGGCAGAAAGCCGGCTTCCCACGGAAACAGCTTTCCTGAGGTGCAGACCCTATCCCAAGTGGTGGTGGCAAGGGAAAGCCAATGCCATCCCCTTCTCTGGAAGAAACCCCAGTGCCCAGGCATGTTCTAAGCCCTCCCATCCTCCCTGGGCTTCTGGCAGCAGGAGTGAAAAGAGAGGAGCACAGTACTGGGATCCGTTTGACAGAAACCGGCTTCCCAGGGGGAAGTCCTTCCCCACGTGTAGACATGCTCCCAGGTGCCTGTGGCAAGGGGAAGGAAATGCCATACACTGACCTGGAAGAGACCACAGGGCCCAGGCACAGTCTGAGCCCTTCCCTCATCCCGGCGGTTTTGCTAGCAGGAGTTCAACCCCAACGAACACAGCCCGGAGACCCCATGGGGCCCAAACGGCTTCCGACAAACAATATGCTCTTGCTGTGGAAAACCTATCCCAGGTGGGGGTAGCCAGGTCAACAAAATGCCACACAACCAGGTGGAAGATACAACATGGCCCAGGCATGGTCTAAGCACCTCACCTCGTCTCTGTGCTTTGGAGAGCCGGAGGGACACCCGAGGCCCACGGCCCTGAGGCCCGTTGGGCAGAAAGCCGGCTTCCCACGGAAAAAGCTTTCCTGAGGTGCAGACCCTATCCCAAGGGGTGGTGGCAAGGGAAAGCAAATGCCATCCCCTTCTCTGGAAGAAACCCCAGTGCCCAGCCATGTTCTAAGCCCTCCCATCCTCCCTGGGCTTCTGGCAGCAGGAGCGAAAAGAGAGGAGCACAGCACTGGGACCCTTTGAGAGAAACCGGCTTCCCACGAGGAAGTCCTTCTCCACGTGCAGACATGCTCCCCAGTGCCTGTGGCAAGGTGAAGGAAATGCCATACACTGATCTGGAAGAGACCACAGGGCCCAGGCACAGTCTGAGCCCTTCCCTCATCCCGGCGGTTTTGCTAGCAGGAGTTCAACCCCAAGGAACACAGCCCGGACACCCCCCGGGGCCCAAACGGCTTCCGACGAACAATGTGCTCTTGCTGTGGAAAACCTAACCCAAGTGGGGGTAGCAAGGTCAACAAAATGCCACACACCCAGGTGGAAGAAACAACATGGCCCAGGCATGGTCTAAGCCCCTCACCTCGTCCCTGTGCTTTGGGGAGCCGGAGGGACCCCCGAGGCCCACGGCCCTGAGGCCCGTTGGGCAGAAAGCCGGCTTCCCACGGAAACAGCTTTCCTGAGGTTCAGACCCTATCCCAAGGGGTGGTGGCAAGGGAAAGCCAATGCCATCTCCTTCTCTGGAAGAAACACCAGTGCCCAGCCATGTTCTAAGCCCTCCCATCCTCCCTGGGCTTCTGGCAGCAGGAGTGAAAAGAGAGGAACACAGCACTGGGACTCTTTGACAGAAACCGGCTTCCAACGAGGAAGTCCTTCTCCCCGTCCAGACATGCTCCCCAGTGCCTGTGGCAAGGGGAAGGAAATGCCATACACTGACCTGGAAGAGACCACAGGGCCCAGGCACAGTCTGAGCCCTTCCCTCATCCCGGCGGTTTTGCTAGCAGGAATTCAACCCCAACGAACACAGCCCGGAGACCCCTGGGGCCCAAACGGCTTCCGACGAACAATATGCTCTTGCTGTGGAAAATCTATCCCAAGTGGGGGTAGCCAGGTCAACAAAATGCCACACACCAAGGTGGAAGAGACAACATGGCCCAGGCATGGTCTTAGCCCCTCACCTCGTCTCTGTGCTTTGGGGAGCCGGAGGGACACCCGAGGCCCACGGCCCTGAGACCCGTTTGGCCAAAAGCCGGCTTCCCACGGAAACAGTTTTCCTGAGGTGCAGACCCTCTCACAAGTGGTTGTGGCAAGGTAAAGCAAATGCCATCCACGACTCTGGAAGAAACCGTAGTGCCCAGCCATGTTCTAAGCCCTCCCATCCTCACTGGGCTTCTGGCAGCAGGAGTGAAAAGAGAGGAGCACAGCACTGGGACCCGTTTGACAAAAGCCGGCTTCCCACGAAAAAGCCTTTCTCCACGTGCAGATATCCTCCCAAGTGCTGAGGACATAGTACTGAGACATATTTGGCAGAAACGGGTTCAAGTGAAAAATATTTCTTGATGTGCAAACTCTATCTTAATTTGTTGTGGCAAGGTAAAGGATGTGCCATATGCTTATTTGTAAGAAATAACTGGTCCCATGGACGGTCTGAGCCCTAAGATCATCACTGTTCTTTTGGTATCATGAGTTAAAACCGAGGCAAACAGCTGAGAAAATTTGGCAAAAACCGCCTTTCAATGAAATAAATTTTCTCTTTTGCAAACTCTATCATAATTGTTTGTGCCAATGTAAAGAAAATGCCATACGCTTATCTGTAAGAAACAAGTTTCCAGGATCGGTCTGAGCCCTCACATCATCATAGTGATTTCGGTAGCATTAGTTAATCCCAAACAACACGGTATTGAGACACATTTGACAAAAAACCGCTTCCAACGAAAAATATTTTGTTCATGTTGAAACCCTATCATATGTGGTTGTGGCAATGTAAAGAAAATGCCACACCCTTATGTGTAAGAAACAACATTACCCAGGAACAGTCTAAGCCCTAACATCATCACTGTGCTTTTGGTAGCATGAGTGAAACCCGAGGAATACAGCACTTAGACACATTTGGGAAAAACCGGCTTCCAATGAAAACGATTTTCTTAACGTGGAAACCCTATCACAAGGGGTTGTGGAAGGTAAAGTAAAAAAGCGGAGTTCCAACGAGAAATATTTTCTTCACGTAGAAACCCGTTCCTGGGCACTGTTGTTTCTTACACATAAGGGTGTGGCATTTATTTATCTGGCCACAACCACTTACGTTTGGGTTTGAAAGGGAAGAAAATATTATTCATTGGAACGCGATTTTTGCCAAATGTGTCTTAGTGCTGTTTGCCTCCGCTTTAACTCCCGCTCCCAAAAGCACAGTGCTGATATTAAGGCTCAGACTGTTCCAGGGCACTGTTGTTTCTTACAGATAAGCGTATGGCATTTTCTTTACATTGGCACAAACAATTATGGGTTTCGGGTTCGGGTTCGGGTTAGGGGTTTGGGTTCTGGTTCTGGTTCTGGTTCGGGTAGGTTTCAGGTTCGGGTCGGGTAGGGTTCGGGTTCGGGTAGGGTTCGGTTTCAGTTACGGTTCGGGTTCGGTATCGGTTTCGCTTTCAGTTATGGATTCGGGTTCGGGTTCGGGTTAGGGGTTAGGGTTCGGGTTCGGGTTCTGGTTCGATATTGGTTTCGCTTTCGAGTATGGATTCGGGTTCGGGTTCGGGTTAGGATTAGGGTTCGGGTTCGGGTTAGGATTAGGGTTCGGGTTCGGGTTCGGGTTCAGGCTCGGGTTAGGGTTCGGGTTAGGGTTAGGGTAAGGGTTCGGGTTAGGGTTCGGGTTCGGGTTTGGGTTAGGGTTCGGTTTAGGGTTAGGGTTCGGGTTAGGGTTAGGGTTCGGGTTCGGTTTAGGGTTAGGGTTAGGATTAGGGTTAGGGTTAGGGTTAGGGTTCGGGTTAGGGTTCGGGTTCGGGTTAGGTTTCGGGTTAGGGTTAGGGTTAGGGTTCGGGTTCGGTTTCGGGTTAGGGGTCGGGTTAGGGTTAGGGTTCGGGTTCGGGTTAGGGTTCGGGTTCGGGTTAGGTTTCGGGTTAGGTTTAGGGTTCGGGTTAGGGTTAGGGTTAGGGTTCGGGTTCGGTTTCGGGTTAGGGGTCGGGTTCGGGTTCGGGTTAGGGTTAGGGTAAGGGTTCGGGTTAGGGTTAGGGTTCGTGTTAGGGTTCGGGTTAGGGTTAGGGTTCGGGTTCGGGTTAGGGTTAGGATTCGGGTTCGGTTTCGGGTTAGGGTTCGGGTTAGGTTTCAGGTTAGGGATAGGGTTAGGGTTTGGGTCAGGTTAGGGTTAGTGTTCGGGTTAGGGTTAGGGTTAGGGTTCGGGTTAGGGTTCGTTTTCGGGTTAGGGTTCGGGTTAGGGTTAGGGTTCGGGTTCGGGTTAGGTTTCGGTTTAGGTTTAGGGTTCGGGTTAGGGTTAGGGTTAGGGTTCGGGTTCGGTTTCGGGTTAGGGGTCGGGTTCGGGTTCGGGTTAGGGTTAGGGTAATGGTTAGGGTTAGGGTTAGAGTTCTGGTTAGGGTTAGGGTTAGGGTTAGGGTTCGGGTTCGGTTTCGGGTTAGGGTTCGGGTTAGGGTTAGGGTTAGGTTAGGCTTAGGGTAAGAGTTAGGGTTAGGGTTAGGGTTCGGGTTCGGTTTCGGGTTAGGGTTACGGGTAGGGTTAGGGTTCGGGTTCGGGTTAGGCTTAGGGTAAGAGTTAGGGTTAGGGTTAGGGTTCAGGTTAGGGTTAGGGTTAGGGTTAGGGTTACGGTTCGGGTTCGGGTCGGGTTAGGGTTCGGGTTAGGCTTAGGGTTAGGGTTCGGGTTAGGGTTTGGGTTAGGGTTAGGGTTTGGATTCAGGTTCGGGTTCTCATTAGGGTTAGGGTTAGGGTTAGGGTTCGGGTTAGGGTTAGGGTTCGGGTTATGTTTTAGGGTTAGGATTAGTGTTCGGGTTCGGGTTAGGGTTAGGGTTAGGTTTCAGGTTAGGCATAGGGTTAGGGTTAGGGTCGGGTTAGGTTTAGTGTTCGGCTTAGGGTTACGGTTAGGGTTAGGGTTCGGGTTCGGTTTTGGGTTAGGGTTAGGGTTAGGGTTAGGGTTAGGGTTAGGGTTCGGTTTAGGGTTAGGGTTAGGGTTAGGGTTAGGGTGAGGGTCAGGGTCAGTGTCAGGGTTTAGGGTTTAGGGTCAGGGTCAGGGTCAGGTTTAAGGTTAGGTTCAGGGTCAGGTTTGAGGGTTTAGGGTGAGGGTTAGGGTCAGGGTCATGGTCAGGGTCAGGGTTAGGTTTCGTGATTAGGGTTCGGGTCAGGTTCGGGTTCGGTTTAGGGATAGGGTTCAGGTTAGGGTTCGGGTGAGGGTTCGCATTAGGGTTTGGGTTCATGTAAGGGTTCGGGTTAGGGTTAGGCTTAGGGTTAGGGGTTTGGTTTCGGGTTCAGGTTCGGGGTTTGGGTTCGGGTTCAGGTTCACGTCAGGGTTAGGCTTCAGGTTCCGGTCAGGGTTCGGGTTAGGGTTAGGGTCAGGGTCAGTGTCAGGGTTAGGGTTAGGGTCAAGGTCAGTGTTTAGGGATTAGGGTTAGGGTGAGGGTACGGGTTAGGGTTAGGGTTACGGTTAGGGTTCGGGTTAGGGTTAGGGTTTGGGTTAGGGTTAGGGTTCGGGGAGGGTTAGGGTTAGGGTTCGGGTATGGGTTAGGGTTAGGGAAGGGTTCGGGTTCGGGTTAGGGTTAGGGTTCGGGTTAGGGTTTGAGTTAGGGTTAGGGTTAGGGTTAGGGTTCGGGTTAGGGTTTGAGTTAGGGCCAGGGTTCGGGTTAGTTTTAGGGTTAGGGTTAGGGTTCTTGTAGGGTTAGGGTTAGGGTTCGGGTTCGGGGTTCGGGTTCGGGTTAGGTTTTGGGTTCAAATTCGCGTCAGGTTTAGTGTTCTGGTTCGGGTCAGGTTTCGGTTAGCGTTCGGTTTCGGGTTAAGGTTAGGGTTAGGGTTATGGTTACGGTTCGGGTTAGGGTTAGGGTTAGGTTTAGGGTTAGGGTTTGGTTTAGGATTAGGGTTCGGGTAGGGTTAGCGTTAGGGTTCGGGTTCGGGTTAGGCTGAATATTAGGGTTAGGGTTAGTGTTCGGGTTAGGGTTAGGTTTCGGGTTAGGGTTACTGTTAGGGTTAGGTTTTGGGTTGGGGTTATGGTTAGGGTTAGAGTTCGGGTTAGGGTGAGGGTTTGGCTTAGGGTTAGGGTTCGGGTTAGGGTTAGGGTTAGGGTTAGGGTTCACGTTATGGTTAGGGTTAGGGTTAGGTTTAGTGTTCGTGTTAGGGTTAGGGTTAGGGTTAGGTTTCGGGTTTCTGTTCATGTTAGGGTTAGGGTTAGGGTTAGGGTTTAGGTTAGGATTCGGGTGAGGGTTAGGGTTAGGGTTCGGGTTAGGTTTAGGTTTAGGGTTTGGTTTAGGGTTAGGGTTCGGGTAGGGTTAGGGTTAGGTTTAGGGTTTGGTTTAGGGTTAGGGTTCGGGTAGGGTTAGGGTTAGGGTTCGGCTTCAGTTTAGGGTTAGGTTTACGGTTAGGGTTTGTTTTAGGGTTAGGGTTCGGGTAGGGTTAGGGTTAGGGTTAGGGTTAGGGTTCAGGTCAGGTTTTGGGTTTGGGTTAGGGTCAGGGTCAGCGTCAGGGTTTAGGGTCTAGGGTCAGGGTCAGGTTCATGGTCAGGATCAGGGTTAGTGTTAGGGTCACAGTGAGGTTTTAGGGTTTAAGTTTAGGGTTAGGGATAGGGTTCGGGTTCGGGTTAGGGTTAGGGTTCGCGTTTGGGTTATGGTACGGGTTCGGGTTCGTTTTCGGTTAGGGTTAGGGTTAGGGTTAGGGTTAGAATTCGTGTTCGGTTTAGGGTTCGGGTTAGGGTTAGGTTTAGGGTTAGGGTTAGGGTTAGGGGTTCGGGTTTGGGGTCAGGTTAGGGGTTCGCGTTCAGGTTCGGGTTCAAGTTCGCATCACGGTTAGTGTTCAGGTTCGGGTCAGGGTTCGGTTTAGGGTTAGGGTCAGGGTCAGGGTCAGGGTTTAGGGTTTAGGGTCAGGGTAAGGGTCAGGGTCAGGTTTAGGGTTAGGGTTAGGGTTATGGTTCGGGTTAGGGTTCGGGTTAGGGTTAGGGTTCGGGTTGGGGTTCGGTTTCGGGTTAAGGTTAGGGTTAGGGTTATGGTTAGGGTTCGCGTTAGCGTTAGGGTTAGGGTTAGGGTTAGGGTTTGGTTTAGGGTTAGGGTTAGGGTTAGGGTTCACGTTAGGGTTAGGTTTAGGGTTAGGGTTAGTTTTCGTGTTAGGGTTAGGGTTAGGGTTAGGTTTCGGGTTCAGGTTCATGTTAAGGTTAGGGTTCGTGTTATGGTTAGGGTTAGGTTTCGTGTTAGGGTTAGGATTAAGGTTAGGGTTCGGGTTAGGGCTAGGGTTCTGGTTAGGGTTATGGTTCGGTTTAGGGTTAGGGTTTGGGTTAGGGTTCTGTTTCGAGTAGGGTTACGGTTAGGATTCGGGTTCAGGTTCGTGTTAGGCTGAGGGTTAGGGTTAGTGTTAGGTTTAGGGTTCGGGTTACGTTTCAGGTTCGGGTTCGAGTAAGGGTTAGGGTAAGGGTGAGGATTAGGAGAGGGTTAGGGTTAGGGTTACTGTTAGGGTTAGGTTTTGGGTTAGGGTTCGTGTTAGGGTACGGGTTAGGGTTAGGGTTCGGGTTAGGGTTAGGTTTAGGGTTATATTTCGGGTATGGTTAGGGTTAGGGTTAGAGTTCTGGTTAGGATTCGGGTTCGGGTTAGGGTTCGGGTTAGGGCTAGGGTTCGGGTTAGGGTTAGGGTTCGGGTTAGGGGTTCGGGTTTGGGTTCGTGTTAGGGATTCGGGTTCGGGTTAGGGTTCGGGTTCAGATTCATGTCAGGGTTAGGGTTCGGGTTCCGGTCAGGGTTCGGGTTAGGGTAGGGTCAGGGTCAGGGTCAGGGTTTAGGGTTTAGAGTCAGGGTCAGTGTCAGGGTTAGGTTTGGGGTCAGGGTCAGGTATTAGGGTTTAGGGTTAGGATTAGGGTCAGGGTCATGGTCAGGATCAGGGTCAGGGTCAGTGTCAGGGTTAGGGTTAGGGTTCGTGTTCGGTTGACAGTTCGCGTCGGGTTCCGGTTCGGGTTAGGGATGGGGTTAGGGTTAGTGTTCGGGTTAGGGTTCGGCTTAGGGTTAGGTTTCGGGTAAGGGTTCGGGTTCGGGTTCGGGTTACGGTACGGGTTATGGTTAGGGTTCGGGTTAGGGTTAGGGTTAGGGTCGGGTTAGTTTTAGGGTTAGGGTTAGGGTTAGGGTTACGGTTAGGGTTCGGGTTAGGGTTAGGTTTCAGCTTAGGGTTAGGGTTCTGGTTAGGGTTAGGGTTTGGGTTAGGGTTAGGATCAGGGTCAGGGTTTAGGGATTAGGGTCAGTGTCAGGGTCAGCGTTAGGTTTAGGGTGAGGGTCATGGTTAGGGTTAGGGTCAGGGTCAGGTTTTAGGGTTTGGGGTTAGGGTTAGGTTCAGGGTTAGGATTAGGGTTAGGGTTAGGGTTAGGGTTCGGATTCGGTTTAGGCTTAGGGTTAGGGTTTGTGTTCGGGTTAGGGTTAGGTTTAGGGTTAGGGTTAGGCTGAGGTTTAGGGTTAGGGTTATGGTTAGGGTTAGGGTTCGGGTTAGGCTGACGGTTAGTGTTAGGGTTAGGGTTTGGTTTAAGGTTAGGGTTCGGGTTCAAGTTCACGTCAGGGTTAGTGTTCGGGTTAGGGTTAGGGTAAGGGTTAAGTTAGGGTTAGAATTCGGATTCGGGTTAGGCTGAGGGTTAGGGTTAGGTTTAGGGTCCTTTTAGGGTTCAGGTTAGGGTTAGCGTTCGGTTTAGGACTAGGGTTCGGGTTAGGGTTACGGTTCAGTTTAGGGTTAGAGTTCGGGTAAGGGTTCGGGTTCGGGTTAGCGTACGGGTTACGGTTAGGGTTAGGGTTAGGGTTCGGGTTCGGGTTAGGGTTAAGTTAGGGTTAGGGTTAGGGTTAGGGTTAGGGTTAGGGTTCGGGTTATGGTTTGAGTTAGGGTTAGGGTTAGGCTTAGGGTTAGGGTTTGGTTTAGGGTTAGAGTTCGGGTAGTGTTAGGGTTATGGTTAGGGTTAGGGTTAGGGTTAGGGTTAGGGTTAGGTTTCGTGTTCGGGTTATGGTTCGGGTTAGGGTTAGGTTTTGGATTCGGGTTCGGGTTCATGTTAGGGTTAGGGTTAGGGTTCGGGTTAGGGTTAGTGTTCGGGTTCCGATTATGGTTAGGGTTAGGGTTAGGGTTAGGGTTAGGGTTAGGGTTAGGGTTAGGGTTAGGGTTAGTGTTCGGTTTAGGGTTAGGGTTACGGTTAGGGTTTGGGTTAGGGTTAGGGTTCGGATAGGTTAGGGTTAGGGTTAGGGTTAGGATTAGGGTTAGTGTTCGGGTTAGGGTTACGGTTAGGGTTTGGGTTAGGGTTAGGGTTCGGATAGGGTTAGGGTTAGAGTTAGGGCTCAGATTCGGGTTAGGGTTAAGTTTAATGTTAGTGTTAGAGTCAGGGTTAGGGTTAGCGTTCGTGTTAGGGTTCGGGCGAGGGTGAGGGTTAGGGTTAGGGTTAGGGTTCGGGTTAGGTTTCGGGTTGATGTTCGCGTCAGGGTTAGTGTTCAGATTCGGGTCAGGGTTCGGGTTAGGGTGAGGGTCAGGGTCAGTGTCAGGGTTTAGGATTTAGGGTCAGGGTCAGGGTCAGGTTTAAGGTTAGGTTCAGGGTCAGGTTTGAGGGTTTAGGGTGAGGGTTAGGGTCAGGGTCATGGTCAGGGTCAGGGTTAGGTTTCGTGATTAGGGTTCGGGTCAGGTTCGGGTTCGGTTTAGGGATAGGGTTCGGGTTAGGGTTCGGGTGAGGGTTCGCATTAGGGTTTGGGTTCATGTAAGGGTTCGGGTTAGGGTTAGGCTTAGGGTTAGGGGTTTGGTTTCGGGTTCAGGTTCGGGGTTTGGGTTCGGGTTCAGGTTCGCGTCAGGGTTAGGCTTCAGGTTCCGGTCAGGGTTCGGGTTAGGGTTAGGGTCAGGGTCAGTGTCAGGGTTAGGGTTAGGGTCAAGGTCAGTGTTTAGGGATTAGGGTTAGGGTGAGGGTACGGGTTAGGGTTAGGGATACGGTTAGGGTTCGGGTTAGGGTTAGGGTTTGGGTTAGGGTTAGGGTTCGGGGAGGGTTAGGGTTAGGGTTCGGGTATGGGTTAGGGTTAGGGAAGGGTTCGGGTTCGGGTTAGGGTTAGGGTTCGGGTTAGGGTTTGAGTTAGGGTTAGGGTTAGGGTTTGGGTTAGGGTTTGAGTTAGGGCCAGGGTTCGGGTTAGTTTTAGGGTTCGGGTTAGGGTTCTTGTAGGGTTAGGGTTAGGGTTAGGGTTAGGGGTTCGGGTTCGGGGTTCGGGTTCGGGTTAGGTTTTGGGTTCAGAATCGCGTCAGGTTTAGTGTTCTGGTTCGGGTCAGGTTTCGGTTAGCGTTCGGTTTCGGGTTAAGGTTAGGGTTAGGGTTATGGTTACGGTTCGGGTTAGGGTTAGGGTTAGGTTTAGGGTTAGGGTTTGGTATAGGATTAGGGTTAGGGTTAGGGTTAGGGTGAGGGTTAGGGTTAGGGTTACTGTTAGGGTTAGGGTTAGGGTTAGGGTGAGGATTAGGGTTAGGGTTAGTGTTCGGGTTAGGGTTAGGTATCGGGTTAGGGTTAATGTTAGGGTTAGGTTTCGGGTTGGGGTTATGGTTAGGGTTAGGGTTCGGGTTAGGGTGAGGGTTCGGGTTAGGGTTAGGGTTCGGGTTAGGGTTAGGGTTAGGGTTAGGGTTCACGTTATTGTTAGGGTTAGGGTTAGGTTTAGTGTTCCTGTTAGGGTTAGGGTTAGGGTTAGGTTTCGGGTTTCTGTTCATGTTAGGGTTAGGGTTAGGGTTAGGGTTTGGGGTAGGATTCGGGTGAGGGTTAGGGTTAGGGTTCGGGTTCGATTTAGGGTTAGGGTTTGGTTTAGGGTTAGGGTTCGGGTAGGGTTAGGGTTAGGTTTAGGGTTTGGTTTAGGGTTAGGGTTCGGGTAGGGTTAGGGTTAGGGTTCGGCTTCAGGTTAGGGTTAGGTTTACGGTTAGGGTTTGTTTTAGGGTTAGGGTTCGGGTAGGGTTAGGGTTAGGCTGAGGTTTAGGGTTAGGGTTATGGTTAGTGTTAGGGTTCGGGTTAGGCTGAGGGTTAGGGTTAGGGTTAGGGTTAGGGTTAGAATTGGTGTTCGGGTTAGGGTTCGGGTTAGGGTTAGGTTTAGGGTTAGGGTTAGGGTTAGGGGTTCGAGTTTGGGGTCAGGTTAGGGGTTAGGGTTAGGGTTAGGGTTAGGGTTAGGGTTCGGGTTAGGATTCGGTATAGGGTTAGGGTTCGGGTTAGGGTTCGGTTTCGGGTTAAGGTTAGGGTTAGGTTTATGGTTAGGTTTCGGGTTAGCGTTAGGGTTAGGGTTAGGGTTAGGGTAAGGGTTTGGTTTCGGGTTAGGGTTAGGGTTAGGGTTCACGTTACGCTTAGGGTTAGGTTTAGGGTTAGGGTTAGTTTTCGTGGTAGGGTTAGGGTTAGGGTTCGGTTTCGGGTTAGGGTTAGGATTAGTGGTAGGGTTCGGGTTAGGGCTAGGGTTCTGGTTAGGGTTAGGGTTAGGGTTAGGGTCAGGGTAATGGTCAGGTTCAGGCTAAGTGTCTGGGTCAGGGTGTAGGGTTTGGGTTCCAGTTAGGGTACGGGTCAGGTAAGAGACCACAGTGCCCAGGCACCGTCTGAGCTCTTCCCTCATCCCGGCGGTTTTGCTAGCAGGAGTTCAACCCCAACGAAAACAGCCCGGAGACCCGCAGGGGCCCAAACGGCTTCCGACGAACAATATGCTCTTGCTGTGGAAAACCTATCCCAAGTGGGTGTAGCCAGGTCAACAAAATGCCACACACCAAGGTGGAAGAGACAACATGGCCCAAGCATGGTCTAAGACCCTACCTTGTCTCTGTGCTTTGGGGAGCCGAAGGGACCCCCGAGGCACACGGCCCTGAGGCGCGTTGGGCAGAGAGCCGGCCTACCATGGAAAAACTTTCCGGAGGTGCAGACCCTATCCCAAGGGGTGGTGGCAAGGGAAAAAAATGCCATCTCCTTCTCTGGAAGAAACCCCAGTGCCCAGCCATGTTCTAAGCCCTCCTCTCCTCCCTGGGCTTCTGGCAGCAGGAGTGAAAAGAGAGGAGCACAGCACTGGGACCCGATTGACAGAAACCGGCTTCCCCCGAGGAAGTCCTTCTCCACGTGCAGACATGCTCCCAGGTGCCTGTTGCAAGGTGAAGGAAATGCCATACACTGACCTGGAAGAGACCACAGGGCCCAGGCACAGTCTGAGCCCTTCCCTCATCCCGGCGGTTTTGCTTGCAGGAGGTCCACCGCAACAAACACAGCCCGGAGACCCCCTGGGGCCCAAACGGCTTCCGACGAACAATATGCTCTTGCTGCGGAAAACCTATCCCAAGTGGGGGTAGCCAGGTCAACAAAATGCCACACACCCAGGTGTAAGAAACAACATTGCCCAGGCATGGTCTAAGCCCCTCACCTCGTCCCTGTGCTTTGGGGAGCCGGAGGGACACCCGAGGACCACGGCCCTGAGACCCCTTTGCAAAAAGCCGGCTTCCCACGGAAACAGCTTTCCTGAGGTGCAGACCCTATCCCAAGGGCTGGTGGCAAGGGAAAGCAAATGCCATCCCCTTCTCTGGAAGAAACCCCAGTGCCCAGCCATGTTCTAAGCCCTCCCCTCTTCCCTGGGCTTCTGGCAGCAGGAGAGAAAAGAGAGGAGCACAGCACTGGGACCCGTTGACAAAAACCGGCTTCCCACAAGGAAGTCCTTCTCCACGTGCAGAAATTCTCCCCAGTGCCTGTGGCAAGGTGAAAGAAATGCCATACACTGACCTGGAAGAGACCACAGGGCCCAGGCACAGTCTGAGCCCTTCCCTCATCCCGGCGGTTTTGCTAGCAGGAGTTCAACCCCAACGAACACAGCCCGGAGACCCCCTAGGGCCCAAACGGCTTCCGACAAACAATATGCTCTTGCTGTGGAAAACCTATCCCAAGTGGGCGTAGCCAGGTCAACAAAATGCCACACACCCAGGTGGATAAAACAACATTGCGCAGGCATGGTCTAAGCCACTCACCTCGTTCCTGTGCTTTGGGGATCTGGAGGGACCCCCGAGGCCCACGGCCCTGAGGCCCGTTGGGCAGAAAGCCGGCTTCCCAAGGAAACAGCTTTCCTGAGGTGCAGACCCTATCCCAAGGGGTGGTGGCAAGGGATAGCAAATGCCATCCCCTTCTCTGGAAGAAACCCCAGTGCCCACCCATGTTCTAAGCCCTCCCCTCCTCACTGGGCTTCTGGCAGCAGGAGAGAAAAGAGAGGAGCACAGCAATGGGACTCTTTGACAGAAACCAGCTTCCCACGAGGAAGTCCTTCTCCACGTGCAGACATGCTTCCCAGTGCCTGTGGCAAGGTGAAGGAAATGCCATACACTGACCAGGAAGAGACCACAGGGCCCAGGCACAGTCTGAGCACTTGCCTCATCCCGGCGGTTTTGTTAGCAGGAATTCCACCACAAGGAACACAGCCCGGAGACCCCCTGGGGCCCAAACGGCTTCCGAAGAACAATATGCTCTTGCTGTGGAAAACCTATCCCAAGTGGGGGTAGCCAGGTCAACAAAATGCCAAACACCCAGGTGTAAGAAACAACATGGCCCAAGCATGGTCTAAGCCCCTCACTTCGTCCCTGTGCTTTCGGGAGCCGGAGGGACCCCCGAAGCCCACGGCCCTGAGACCCGTTTGGCAGAAAGCCGGCCTCCCACGGGAACAGCTTTCGTGAATTGCAGACCCTATCCCAAGGGGTGGTGGTAAGGGAAAGCAAATTCCATCTCCTCCTCTGCAATAAACCCCAGTGCCCAGCCATGTTCTAAGCCCTCCCCTCCTCCCTGGGCTTCTAGCAACAGGAGTGAAAATAGAGGAGGACAGCACTGGGACGCTTTGACAGACACCGGCTTCCACGAGGAAGTCCTTCTCCACGTGCAGACATGCTCCCCAGTGCCTGTGGCAAGGTGAAGGAAATACCATACACTGACCTGGAAGAGACCACAGGGCCCAGGCACAGTCTGAGCCCTTCCCTCATCCCGGCGGTTTTGCTAGCAGGAGTTCTACCACAACGAACACAGCCCGGAGACCCCCTGGGGCCCAAATGGCTTCCGACAAACAATATGCTCTTGCTGTAGAAAACCTATCCCAAGTGAGGGTAGCCAGGTCAACAAAATGCGACACAACCAGGTGGAAGAAACAACATGGCCCAGGCATGGTCTAAGCCCCTCACCTCGTCCCTGTGCTTTGGGGAGCCGGAGGGACAGCCGAGCCCCACGACCCTGAGACCCCTTTGCAAAAAGCCGGCTTCCCACGGAAACAGTTTTCCTGAGGTGCAGACCCTCTCCCAAGTGGTTGTGGCAAGGTAAAGCAAATGCCCTCCACTTCTCTGGAAGAAACCACAGTGCCCAGCCATGTTCTAAGCCCTCCCATCCTCCCTGGGCTTCTGGCAGCAGGAGTGAAAAGAGAGGAGCAGAGCACTGGGACCCGTTTGACAAAAACCGGCTTCCCACGGGAAAGTCTTTCTCCACGTGCAGACATGCTCCCAAGTGCCTGTGGCAAGGGGAAGGAAATGCCATACACTGACCTGGAAGAGACCACAGGGCCCAGGCACATTCTGAACCCTTCCCTCATCCCCGCGGTTTTGCTAGCAGGAGTTCAACCCCAAGGAACACAGCCCGGAGACCCCTGAAGCAAAAACGGCTTCCGACGAACAAAGGCGCTTGCTGTTGAAAACCTATCCCAAGTGGGGGTAGCCAGGTCAATAAAATGCCACACAGCCAGGTGTAAGAAACAACATTTCCCAGGCATGGTCTAAGCCCCTCACCTTGTCCCTGTGCTTTGGGGAGCCGGAGGGACAGCAGAGGCCCACGGCCCTGAAACCCTTTGCAAAAAGCCGGCTTCCCACGGAAACAGCTTTCCTGAGGTGCAGACCCTATCCCAAGGGGTGGTGGCAAGGGAAAGCAAATGCCATCCCCTTCTCTGGAAGAAACCCCAGTGCCCAGCCATGTTCTAAGCCCTCCCCTCCTCCCTGGGCTTCTGGCAGCAGGAGAGAAAAGAGAGGAGCACAGCACTGGGACCCGTTGACAGAAACCGGCTTCCCACGAGAAAGTCCTTCTCCACGTGCAGACATGCTCCCCAGTGCCTGTGGCAAGGTGAAAGAAATGCCATACACTGACCTGGAAGAGACCACAGGGCCCAGGCACAGTCTGAGCCCTTCCCTCATCCCGGCGGTTTTGCTAGCAGGAGTTCAACCCCAACGAACACAGCCCGGAGACCCCCTGGGGCCCAAACGGCTTCCAACAAACAATATGCTCTTGCTGTGGAAAACCTATCCCAAGTGGGGGTAGCCAGGTCAACAAAATGCCACACACCCAGGTGGATGAAACAACATTGCCCAGGCATGGTCTAAGCCCCTCACCTCGTCCCTGTGCTTTGGGGACGGAGGGACTCCCGAGGCCCACGGCCCTGAGACCCCTTTGCAAAAATCCGGCTTCCCACGGAAACAGTTTTCCTGAGGTGCAGACTCTCTCACAAGTGGTTGTGGCAAGGTAAAGCAAATGCACTCCACTTCTCTGGAAGAAACCAGAATGCCCAGCCATGTTCTAAGCCCTCCCATCCTCCCTGGGCTTCTGGCAGCAGGAGTGAAAAGAGAGGAGCAGGGCACTGGGACCCGTTTGACAAAAACCGGTTTCCCACGGGAAAGACTTTCTCCACGTGCAGACATGCTCCCAGGTGCCTGTGGCAAGGGGAAGGAAACGCCATACACTGACCTGGAAGAGACCACAGGGCCCAGGCACAGTCTGAACCCTTCCCTCATCCTGGCGGTTTTGCTAGCAGGAGTTCAACCCCAACGAACACAGCCCGGAGACCCCTGAGGCAAAAACGGCTTCCGACGAACAAGAGGTGCTTGCTGTGGAAAACCTATCCCAAGTGGGGGTAGCCAGGTCAACGAAATGCCACACACCCAGGTGTAAGAAACAACATTACCCAGGCACGGTCAAAGCCCCTCACCTCGTCCGTGTGCTGTGGGGAGCCGGAGGGACGCCCGAGGCCCACGGCCCTGAGGCCCGTTGGGCAGAAAGCCGGCTTCCCACGGTAACAGCTTTCCTGAGGTGCAGACCCTATCCTAAGGGGTGGTGGCAAGGGAAAGCAAATGCCATCCCCTTCTCTGGAAGAAACCACAGTGCCCAGCCATGTTCTAAGCCCTCCCCTCCTCCCTGGGCTTCTGGCAGCAGGAGAGAAAAGAGAGGAGCACAGCACTGGGACCCTTTGACAGAAACGGGCTTCCCACGAGGAAGTCCTTCTCCACGTGCAGACATGCTTCCTAGTGCCTGTGGCAAGGTGAAGGAAATGCCATGCACTGAACTGGAAGAGACCACAGGGCCCAGGCACAGTCTGAGCCCTTCCCTCATCCCGGCGGTTTTGCTAGCAGGAGTTCAACCCCAACGAAAGCCCAGAGACCCCTGGGGCCCAAACGGCTTCCGACAAACAATATGCTCTTGCTGTGGCAAACCTATCCCAAGTGGGGGTAGCCCGGTCAACAAAATGCCACACAACCAGGTGGAAGAAAAAACATGGCCCAGGCATGGTCTAAGCCCCTCACCTCGTCCCTGTGCTTTGGGGAGCCGGAGGGACAGCCGAGGCCCACGGCCCTGAGACCCCTTTGCAAAAAGCCGGCTTCCCACGGAAACAGTTTTCCTGAGGTGCAGACCCTCTCCCAAGTGGTTGTGGCAAGGTAAAGCAACTGCCATCCAGTCCTCTGGAAGAAACCACAGTGCCCAGCCATGTTCTAAGCCCTCCCATCCTCCCTGGGCTTCTGGCAGCAGGAGTGAAAAGAGAGGAGCAGAGCACTGTGACCCGTTTGACAAAAACCGGCTTCCCACGGGAAAGTCTTTCTCCACGTGCAGACATGCTCCCAGGTGCCTGTGGCAAGGGGAAGGAAATGCCATACACTGACCTGGAAGAGACCACAGGGCCCAGGCACAGTCTGAACCCTTCCCTCATCCCGGCGGTTTTGCTAGCAGGAGTTCAACCCCAACGAACACAGCCCGGAGACCCCTGAGGCAAAAACGGCTTCCGACGAACAAAGGCGCTTGCTGTTGAAAACCTATCCCAAGTGGGGGTAGCCAGGTCAACAAAATGCCACACACCCAGGTGTAAGAAACAACATTGCCCAGGCATGGTCTAAGCCCCTCACCTCGTCCCTGTGCTTTGGGGAGCCGGAGGGACATGCGAGGACCACGGCCCTGAGACCCCTTTGCAAAAAGCCGGCTTCCCACGGAAACAGCTTTCCTGAGGTGCAGACCCTATCCCAAGGGGTGGTGGCAAGGGAAAGCAAATGCCATCCCCTTCTCTGGAAGAAACCCCAGTGCCCAGCCATGTTCTAAGCCCTCCCCTCTTCCCTGGGCTTCTGGCAGCAGGAGAGAAAAGAGAGGAGCACAGCACTGGGACCCGTTTACAAAAACCGGCTTCCCACAAGGAAGTCCTTCTCCACGTGCAGAAATTCTCCCCAGTGCCTGTGGCAAGGTGAAAGAAATGCCATACACTGACCTGGAAGAGACCACAGGGCCCAGGCACAGTCTGAGCCCTTCCCTCATCCCGGTGGTTTTGCTAGCAGGAGTTCAACCCCAAGGAACACAGCCCGGAGACCCCCTGGGGCCCAAACGGCTTCCGACAAACAATATGCTCTTGCTGTGGAAAACCTATCCCAAGTGGGCGTAGCCAGGTCAACAAAATGCCACACACCCAGGTAAATAAAACAACATTGCGCAGGCATGGTCTAAGCCACTCACCTCGTTCCTGTGCTTTGGGGATCTGGAGGGACCCCCGAGGCCCACGGCCCTGAGGCCCGTTGGGCAGAAAGCCGGCTTCCCAAGGAAACAGCTTTCCTGAGGTGCAGACCCTATCCCAAGGGGTGGTGGCAAGGGATAGCAAATGCCATCCCCTTCTCTGGAAGAAACCCCAGTGCCCAGCCATGTTCTAAGCCCTCCCCTCCTCACTGGGCTTCTGGCAGCAGGAGAGAAAAGAGAGGAGCACAGCAATGGGACTCTTTGACAGAAACCGGCTTCCCACGAGGAAGTCCTTCTCCACGTGCAGACATGCTTCCCAGTGCCTGTGGCAAGGTGAAGGAAATGCCATACACTGACCAGGAAGAGACCACAGGGCCCAGGCACAGTCTGAGCACTTGCCTCATCCCGGCGGTTTTGTTAGCAGGAATTCCACCACAAGGAACACAGCCCGGAGACCCCCTGGGGCCCAAACGGCTTCCGAAGAACAATATGCTCTTGCTGTGGAAAACCTATCCCAAGTGGGGGTAGCCAGGTCAACAAAATGCCAAACACCCAGGTGTAAGAAACAACATTGCCCAAGCATGGTCTAAGCCCCTCACCTCGTCCCTGTGCTCTGGAGAGCCGGAGGGACCCCGAGGCCCACGGCCCTGAGGCCCATTGGGGAGAAAGCCGGCTTCCCACGGAAAGAGCTTTCCTGAGGTGCAGACCCTATCCCAAGGGCTGGTGGCAAGGAAAAGCAAATGCCATCCCCTTCTCTGGAAGAAACCCCAGTGCCCAGCCATGTTCTAAACCCTCCACTCCTCTCTGGGCTTCTGGCAGCAAGAGTGAAAAGAGAGGAGCACAGCACTGGGACCCGTTTGAGAGAAACCGGCTTCCCACGAGGAAGTCCTTCTCCACGTGCAGACATGCTCCCCAGTGCCTGTGGCAAGGTGAAGGAAATGCCATACACTGACCTGGAAGAGACCACAGGGCCCAGGCACAGTCTGAGCACTTCCCTCATCCAGGCGGTTTTGCTAGCAGGAGTTCAACCCCAAGGAACACAACCCGGAGACCCCCTGGGGCCAAAATGGCTTCCGATGAACAATATGCTCTTGCTGTGGAAATCCTATCCCAAGTGGGGGTAACCAGGTCAACAAAATGCCACTCACCCAGGTGGAAGAAACAACATGGCCCAGGCATGGTCTAAGCCCCTCACCTCGTCCCTGTGCTCTGGGGAGCCTGAGGGACCCCCGAGGCCCACGGCCCTGAGGCCCGTTGGGCAGAAAGCCGGCTTCCCACGGAAACAGCTTTCCTGAGGTGAAGACCCTATCCCAAGGGCTGGTGGCAATGGAAAGCAAACGCCATCCCCTTCTCTGGAAGAAACTCCAGTGCCCAGCCATGTTGGTGTCCTCCCCTCCTCCCTGGGCTTCTGACAGCAGGAGTGAAAAGAGAGGAGCACAGCACTGGGACCCGTTTGACAGAAACCGGCTTCCCACGAGGAAGTCCTTCTCCACGTGCAGACATGCTACCCAGTGCCTGTAGCAAGGTGAAGGAAATGCCATACACTGACCTGGAAGAGACCACAGGGCCCAGGCACAGTCTGAGCACTTCTCTCATCCTGGCGGTTTTGCTAGCAGGAGTTCAACCCCCAAGAACACAGCCCTGAGACCCCCTGGGGCCAAAACGGCTTCCGACTAACAATATGCTCTTGCTGTGGAAATCCTATCCCAAGTGGGGGTAGCCAGGTCAACAAAATGCCACACACCCAGGCGGAAGACACAACATGGCCCAGGCATGTTCTAAGCCCCTCACCTCGTCCCTGTGCTCTGGGGAGCCTGAGGGACCCCGAGGCCCACGGCCCTGAGGCCCGTTGGACAGAAAGCCGGCTTCCCACGGAAACAGCTTTCCTGAGGTGCAGACCCTATCCCAAGGGCTGGTGGCAAGGGAAAGCAAATGCCATGCCCTTCTCTGGAAGAAACCTCAGTGGCCAGCCATGTTCTAAGCCCTCCCCTCCTCCCTGGGCTTCTGGCAGCTGGAGTGAAAAGAGAGGAGCACAGCACTGGGACCCGGTTGACAGAAACAGGCTTCCCACGAGGAAGTCATTCTCCACGTGCAGACATGCTCCCCAGAGCCTGTGGCAACGTGAAGGAAATACCATACACTGACCTGGAAGAGACCACAGGGCTCAGGCACAGTCTGAGCCCTTCCCTCATCCCCGCGGTTTTGCTAGCAGGAGTTCAACCCCAAAGAACACAGCCCGGAGACCCCCTGGGGCCCAAACAGCTTCCGACGAACAATATGCTCTTGCTGTGGAAATCCTATCCCAAGTGGGGGTAGCCAGGTCAACAAAATGCCACACACCCAGGTGGAAGAAACAACATGGCCCAGGCATGGTCTAAGCCCCTCACCTCGTCCCTGTGCTGTGGAGAGCCGGAGGGACCCCCGAGGCCCACGGCCCTGAGGCCCGTTGGGCAGAAAGCCGGCTTCCCACGGAAACAGCTTTCCTGAGGTGTAGACCCTATCCCAAGGGCTGGTGGCAAGGGAAAGCAAATGCCATCCCCTTCTCTCGAAGAAACCCCAGTGCCCAGCCATGTTGTCAGCCCTCCCCTCCTCCCTGGGCTTCTGGCAGCAGGAGTGAAAAGTGAGTTGCACAGCACTGGGACCCGTTTGACAGAAACCGGCCTCCCACGAGGAAGTCCTTCTCCACGTGCAGACATGCTCCCCAGTGCCTGTGGCAAGGGAAGGAAATGCCATACACTGACCTGGAAGAGACCACAGGGCCCAGGCACAGTCTGAGACCTACCCTCATCCCGGCGGTTTTGGTAGCAGGAGTTCAACCCCAAGGAACACAGCCCGGAGACACCCTGGGGCTCAAACGGCTTTCAACTAACAATTTGCTCTTGCTGTGGAAAACCTATCAAAAGTGGGTGTAGCCAGGTCAACAAACTGCTAAACACGCAGGTGGAAGAAACAACATGGCCCAGGCATGGTCTAAGCCTCTCACCTCGTCCCTGTGCTTTGGGGAGCCGGAGGGACCCCCGAGGCCCACAGTCCTGAGGCCCGTTGGGCAGAAAGCCGGCTTCCCACGAAAACAGCTTTCCTGAGGTGCAGACCCTATCCCAAGGGCTGGTGGCAAGGGAAGGCAAATGCCATCCCCTTCTCTGGAAGAAACCCCTTTGCCCAGCCATGTTGTAAGCCCTCCCCTCCTCCCTGGGCTTTTGGCAGCAGGAGTGAAAAGAGAGGAGCACAGCACTGGGACCCTTTTGACAGAAACCGGCCTCCCACGAGGAAGTCCTTCTCCACGTGCAGACATGCTCCCCAGTGCCTGTGGCAAGGTGAAGGAAATGCCATACACTGACCTGGAAGAGACCACAGGGCCCAGGCACAGTCTGAGCCCTTCCCTCATCCCGGCGGTTTTGCTAGCAGGAGTACAACGCCAAGAACACAGCACGGAGACCCCCTGGGGCCAAAACAGCTTCCGACGAACAATATGCTCTTGCTGTGGAAATCCTATCCCAAGTGGGGGTAACCAGGTCAACAAAATGCCACACACCCAGGTGGAAGAAACAACATGGCCCAGGCATGGTCTAAGCCCCTCACCTCGTCCCTGTGCTCTGGGGAGCCGGAGGGACCCCCGAGGCCCACGGCCCTGAGGCCCGTTGGACAGAAAGCCGGTTTCCCACAGAAACAGCTTTCCTGAGGTGCAGACCCTATCCCAAGGGCTGGTGGCAAGGGAAAGCAAATGCCATCCCTTTCTCTGGAAGAAACCCCAGTGCCCAGCCATGTTGTAAGCCTTCCCCTCCTCCCTGGGCTTCTGGCAGCAGGAGTGAAAAGAGAGGAGCACAGCACTGGGACCCTTTTGACAGAAACCGGCTTCCCACGAGGAAGTCCTTCTCCACGTGCAGACATGCTCCCCAGTGCCTGTGGCAAGGTGAAGGAAATGCCATACACTGACCTGGAAGAGACCACAGGGCCCAGGCACAGTCTGAGCCCTTCCCTCATCCCGGCGGTTTTGCTAGCAGGAGTTCAACCCCAGCGAACACAACCCGGAGACCCCCTGGGGCCAAAATGGCTTCCGACTAACAATATGTTCCTGCTGTGGAAATCTAATCCCAAGTGGGGGTAGCCAGGTCAACAAAATGCCACACACCCAGGTGGAAGAAACAACATGGCCCAGGCATGGTCTAAGCCCTCACCTCCTCCCTGTGCTCTGGGGAGCCGGAGGGACTCCCGAGGCACACCGTCCGGAGGTCCGTTGGGCAGAAACCCGGCTTCCCACGGAAACACCTCTCCTGAGGGGCAGACCCTATCCCAAGGGCTGGTGGCAAGGGAAAGCAAATGCCATCCCCTTCTCTGGAAGAAACCCCAGTGCCCACCCATGTTTTAAGCCCTCCCCTCCTCCCTGGGCTTCTGGCAGTAGGAGTGAAAAGAGAGGAGCACAGCACTGGGACACGTTTGACAGAAACCGGCTTCCCACGAGGAAGTCCTTCTCCACGTGCAGACATGCTCCCCAGTGCCTGTGGCAAGGTGAAGGAAATGCCATAGACTGACCTGGAAGAGACCACAGGCCCAGGCACAGTCTGAGCCCTTCCCTCATCCCAGCGGTTTTGCTAGCAGGAGTTCCAACCCAAGGAACACAGCCCGGAGACCCCCAGGGGCCAAAACGGCTTCCAACTAACAATATACTCTTGCTGTGGAAATCCTATCCCAAGTGGGGGTAGCCAGGTCAACAAAATACCACACACCCAGGCGGAAGAAACAACATGGCCCAGGCATGTTCTAAGCCCCTCACCTTGTCCCTGTGCTCTGGGGAGCCTGAGGGACCTCGAGACCAACGGCCCTGAGGCCCTGTGGCAGAAAGCCGGTTTCCCACGGAAAGAGATTTCCTGAGGTGCAGACCGTATCCCAAGGGCTGGTGGCAAGGGAAAGCAAATGCCATGCCCTTCTCTGGAAGAAACCCCAGTGCCCAGCCATGTTGAAAGTCCTCCCCTCCTCCCTGGGCTTCTGGCAGCAGGAGTGAAAAGAGAGGAGCACAGCACTGGGACCCGTTTGACAGAAACAGGCTTCCCACGAGGAAGTCCTTCTCCACGTACAGACATGCTCCCCAGTGCCTGTGGCAAGGTGAAGGAAATGCCATACACTGACCTGGAAGAGACCACATGGCCCAGGCACAGTCTGAGCCCTTCCCTCATCCCGGCGGTTTTGCTAGAAGGAGTTCATCCCCAAGGAACACAGCACGGAGACCCCCTGGGGCCCAAACGGCTTCCAACTAACAATATGCTCTTGCTGTGGAAATCCTATCCCAAGTGCGGGTAACCAGGTCAACAAAATGCCACACACCGAGGTGGAAGAAACAACAGGGCCCATGCATGGTCTAAGCCCCTCACCTCGTCCCTGTGCTCTGGGGAGCCGGAGGGACCCCCGAGGCCCATAGCCCTGAGGCCCGTTGGGCAGAAAGCCGGCTTCCCACGGAAACAGCTTTCCTGAGGTGCAGACCCTATCCCAAGGGCTGGTGGCAAGGGAAAGCAAATGCCATCCCCTTCTCTGGAAGAAACACCAGTGCCCAGCCATGTTGTAAGCCTTCCCCTCCTTCCTGGGCTTCTGGCAGCAGGAGTGAAAAGAGAGGAGCACAGCACTAGGACCCTTTTGACAGAAACCGGCTTCCCACGAGGAAGTCCTTCTCCACGTGCAGACATGCTCCCCAGTGCCTGTGGCAAGGTGAAGGAAGTGCCATACACTGACCTTGAAGAGACTACAGGGCCCAGGCACAGTCTGAGCCATTCCCTCATCCCGGAGGTTTTGCTACCAGGAGTTCAACCCCAAGACACAGCCCTGAGACCCCCTGGGGCCAAAACGGCTTCCGAATAACAATATGCTCTTGCTGTGGAAATCCTATCCCAAGTGGGCGTAGCCAGGTCAACAAAATGCCACACACCCAGGTGGAAGAAACAACATGGCCCAGGCATGGTCTAAGCCCCTCACCTCGTCCCTGTGCTCTGGGGAGCCGGAGGGACCCCCGAGGCACACGGCCCTGAGGCCCGTTGGGCAGAAAGCCGGCTTCCCACGAAAACAGCTTCCCTGAGGTGCAGACCCTATCCCAAGGGCTGTTGGCAAGGGAAAGCAAATGCCATCCCCTTGTCTGGAAGAAACGCCAGTGCCCAGCCATGTTCTAAGCCCTCCCCTCCTCCCTGGGCTTATGGCAGCAGGGGTGAAAAGAGAGGAGAACAGCACTGGGACCGTTTGACAGAAACAGGCTTCCCACGAGGAAGTCCTTCTCCACGTACAGAATTGCTCCCCAGTGCCTGTGGCAAGGTGAAGGAAATGCCATACACTGACCTGGAAGAGACCACAGGGCCCAGGCACAGTCTAAGCCCTTCCCTCATCCCGGCGGTTTTGCTAGCAGGAATTCATCCCCAAGAAACACAGCACGGAGACCCCCTGGGGCCCAAACGGCTTCCAACTAACAATATGCTCTTGGTGTGGAAATCCTATCCCAAGTGGGGGTAACCAGGTCAACAAAATGCCACACACCCAGGTGGAAGAAACAACATGGCCCAGGCATAGTCTAAGCCCCTCACCTCGTCCCTCTGCTCTGGGGAGCCGAAGGGACCCCCGAGGCCCACGGTCCTGAGGCCCGTTGGGCAGAAAGCCGGCTTCCCACGGAAACAGCTTTCCTGAGGTGCAGACCGTATCCCAAGGGCTGGTGGTAAGGGAAAGCAAATGCCATCCCCTTCTCTGGAAGAAACCCCAGTGCCCAGCCATGTTGTTGGCCTTCCCCTCCTTCCTGGGCTTCTGGCAGCAGGAGTGAAAAGAGAGGAGCACAGCACTGGGATCCGTTTGACAGAAACCGGCCTCCCAAGAGGAAGTCCTTCTCCACGTGCAGACATGCTCCCCATTGCCTGTGCCAAGGTGAAGGAAATACCATACACTGACCTGGAAGAGACCACAGGGCCCAGGCACAGTCTGAGCCCTTCCCTCATCCCAGCAGTTTAGCTAGCAGGAGTTCAAGCCCAAGGAACACTGCCAGGAGACCCCTGGGGCAAAAACTGCTTCTGAGGAACAATAGGTGCTTGCTCTGGAAAACATATGCAAATGTGAGTAGCCAGGTCAACAAAATGCCACACAACCAGGTGGAAGAAACAACATGGCCCAGGCATGGCCTAAGCCCCTCACCTCGTCCCTGTGCTTTGGGGAGCCGGAGGGACAGCCGAGCCCCACGGCCCTGAGACCCCTTTGCAAAAAGCCGGCTTCCCACGGAAACAGTTTTCCTGAGGTGCAGACCCTCTCCCAAGTGGTTGTGGCAAGGTAAAGCAAATGCCATCCACTCCTCTGGAAGAAACCACAGTGCCCAGCCATGTTCTAAGCCCTCCCATCCTCCCTGGGCTTCTGGCAGCAGGAGTGAAAAGAGAGGAGCAGAGCACTGGGACCCGTTTGACAAAAACCGGCTTCCCACGGGAAAGTCTTTCTCCACGTGCAGGCATGCTCCCAGGTGCCTGTGGCAAGGGGAAGGAAATGCCATACTCTTACCTGGAAGAGACCACAGGGCCCTGGCACAGTCTGAACCCTTCCCTCATCCCGGCGGTTTTGCTAGCAGGAGTTCAACCCCAACGAACACAGCCCGGAGACCCCTGAGGCAAAAACGGCTTCCGACGAACAAAGGCGCTTGCTGTTGAAAACCTATCCCAAGTGGGGGTAGCCAGGTCAATAAAATGCCACACAGCCAGGTGTAAGAAACAACATTGCCCAGGCATGGTGTAAGCCCCTCACCTCGTCCCTGTGCTTTGGGGAGACTGAGGGACAGCCAAGGCCCACGGCCCTGAGAATCCTTTGCAAAAAGCTGGCTTCCCACGGAAACAGCTTTCCTGAGGTGCAGACCCTATCCCAAGGGGTGGAGGCAAGGGAAAAAAATGCCATCTCCTTCTCTGGAAGAAACCCCAGTGCCCAGCCATGTTCTAAGCCCTCCCCTCCTCCCTGGGCTTCTAGTAGCAGGAGCGAAAAGAGAGGAGGACAGCACTGGGACGCTTTGACAGAAACCGGCTTCCACGAGGAAGTCCTTCTCCACGTGCAGACATGCTCCCCAGTGCCTGTGGCAAGGTGAAGGAAATACCATACACTGACCTGGAAGAGACCACAGGGCCCAGGCACAGTCTGAGCCCTTCCCTCATCCCGGCGGTTTTGCTAGCAGGAGTTCCACCACAAGGAACACAGCCCGGAGACCCCCTGGCGCCCAAAGGGCTTCCGACGAACAATATGCTCTTGCTGTGGAAAACCTATCCCAAGAGGGGGTAGCCAGGTCAACAAAATGGCACACACCCAGGTGGAAGAGACAACTAGGCCCAGGCATGGTCTAACCCCTCACCTCCTCTCTGTGCTTTGGGGAGCCGGAGGGACCCCCGAAGCCCACGGCCCTGAGACCAGTTTGGCAGAAAGCCGGCCTCCCACGGAAACAGCTTTCCTGAGTTGCAGACCCTATCCCAAGGGGTGGTGGTAAGGGAAAGCAAATGCCATCTCCTCCTCTGCAATAAACCCCAGTGCCCAGCCATGTTCTAAGCCCTCCCCTCCTCCCTGGGCTTCTAGCAACAGGAGTGAAAAGAGAGGAGGACAGCACTGGGACGCTTTGACAGAAACCGGCTTCCACGAGGAAGTCCTTCTCCACGTGCAGACAAGCTCCCCAGTGCCTCTGGCAAGGTGAAGGAAATACCATACACTGACCTGGAAGAGACCACAGGGCCCAGGCACAGTCTGAGCCCTTCCCTCATCCCGGCGGTTTTGCTAGCAGGAGTTCCACCACAAGGAACACAGCGCGGAGACCCCCTGGGGCCCAAAGGGCTTCCGAGGAACAATATGCTCTTGCTGTGGAAAACCTATCCCAAGAGGGGGTAGCCAGGTCAACAAAATGCCACACACCCAGGTGGAAGAGACAACTTGGCCCATGCATGGTCTAACCCCTCACCTCCTCTCTGTTTTTGGGGAGCCGGAGGGATCCCCGAAGCCCACGGCCCTGAGGCCCGTTTGGCAGAAAGCCGGCTTCCCACGGAAACAGCTTTCCTGAGGTGCAGACCCTATCCCAAGGGGTGGTGGCAAGGGAAAGCAAATGCCATCTCCTCCTCTGCAATAAACCCCAGGCCCAGCCATGTTCTAAGCCCTCCCCTCCTCCCTGGGCTTCTGGCAGCAGGAGTGAAAAGAGAGGACCACAGCACTGGGATCCTTTGACGGGAAACCGGCTTCCCACGAGGAAGTCCTTCTCCACGTGCAGACATGCTCCCCAGTGCCTGTGGCAAGGGGAAGGAAATGCCATACACTGACCTGGAAGAGACCACAGGGCCCAGGGACAGTCTGAGCCCTTCCCTCATCCGGGCGGTTTTGCTAGCAGTAGTTCAACCCCAAGGAACACAGCCCGGAGACCCCCTGGGGCCCAAACGGCTTCCGATGAACAATATGCTCTTGCTGTGGAAAACCTATCCCAACTGGGGGTAGCCTGGTCAACAAAATGCCATACACCCAGGTGGAAGAAAGAACATGGCTCAGGCATGGTCAAAGCCCCTCACCTCGTCCCTGTGCTTTGGGGAGCCAGAGGGACCCCCGAAGCCCACGGCCCTGAGGCCCGTTTGGCAGAAAGCCGGCTTCCCACGGAAACAGATTTCCTGAGGTGCAGACTCTATCCCAAGGGGTGGTGGCAATGAAAGCAAATGCCATCCCCTTCTCTGGAAGAAACCCCAGTGCCCAGCCATGTTCTAAGCCCTCCCCTCCTCCCTGGACTTCTGGCTGCAGGAGTGAAAAGAGAGGAGCACAGCATTGGGACCATTTTACAGAAACCGGTTTCCCAGGGGGAAGTCCTTATCCACGTGCAGACATGCTCCCCAGTGCCTGTGGCAAGGTGAAGGAAATACCATACACTGACCTGGAAGAGACCACAGGGCCCAGGCACAGTCTGAGCACTTCCCTCATCCCAGCAGTTTAGCTAGCAGGAGTTCAAGCCCAAGGAACACTGCCCAGAGACCCCTGGGGCAAAAACTGCTTCTGAGGAACAATAGGTGCTTGCTCTGGAAAACATATGCAAATGTGAGTAGCCAGGTCAACAAAATGCCACACACCCAGGCGGAAGAAACAACATTGCCCAGGCATGGTCTAAGCCCCTCACCTCGTCCCTGTGCTTTGGGGAGCCGGAGGGACACCCGAGGCCCACGGCCCTGAGAACCCTTTGCAAAAAGCCGCCTTCCCACGGAAACAGTTTTCCTGAGGTGCAGACCCTCTCACAAGTAGTTGTGACAAGGTAAAGCAAATGCCCACCACTTCTCTGGAAGAAACCACAGTGCATAGCCATGTTCTAAGCCCTCCCATCCTCCCTGGGCTTCTGGCAGCAGGAGTGAAAAGAGAGGGGCAGAGCACTGGGACCCGTTTGACAAAAACCGGCTTCCCACGCGAAAGTCTTTCTCCACGTGCAGACATGCTCCTAGGTGCCTGTGGCAAGGGGAAGGAAATGCCATACACTGACCTGGAAGAGACCACAGGGCCCAGGCATAGTCTGAACCCTTCCCTCATCCCGGCGGGTTTGCTAGCAGGAGTTCAACCCCAAGGAACACCGCCCGGATAGCCCTGGGGCAAAAACGGCTTCCGATGAACAATAGGTGCTTGTTGTGGAAATCCTATCCCAAGTAGGGGTAGCCAGGTCAACAAAATGCCACACACCCAGGTGTAAGAAACAACATTGCCCAGGTATGGTCTAAGCCCCTCACCTCGTCCCTGTGCTTTGGGGAGCCGGAGGGACCCCCGAGGCCCACGGCCCTGAGACCCCTTTGCAAAAATCCGGCTTCCCACGGAAACAGTTTTCCTGAGGTGCAGACTCTCTCACAAGTGGTTGTGGCAAGGTAAAGCAAATGCCCTCCACTTCTCTGGAAGAAACCACAGTGCCCAGCCATGTTCTAAGCCCTCCCATCCTCCCTGGGCTTCTGGCAGCAGGAGTGAAAAGAGAGGAGCAGAGCACTGGGACCCGTTTGACAAAAACCGGCTTCCCACGGGAAAGTCTTTCTCCACGTGCAGACATGCTCCCAGGTCCTTTGGCAAGGGGAAGGAAATGCCATACACTGACCTGGAAGAGACCACAGGGCCCAGGCACAGTCTGAACCCTTCCCTCATCCCGGCGGTTTTGCTAGCAGGAGTTCCCCAAAGAACACAGCCCGGAGTCCCCTGGGGCAAAAACGGCTTCCGAGGAACAAGAGGTGCTTGCTGTGGAAAACCTATCCCAAGTGGGGGTAGCGAGGTCAACGAAATGCCACACACCCAGTTGTAAGAAACAACATTGCCCAGGCACGGTCTAAGCCCCTCACCTCGTCCCTGTGCTTTGGGGAGCCGGAGGGACAGCCGAGCCCCACGGCCCTGAGAACCCTTTGCAAAAAGCCGGCTTCCCACGGAAACAGTTTTCCTGAGGTGCAGACCCTATCCCAAGTGGTTGTGGCAAGGTAATGCAAATGCCCTCCACTTCTCTGGAAGAAACCACAGTGCCCATCCATGTGCTAAGCCCTCCCATCCTCCCTGGGCTTCTGGCAGCAGGAGTGAAAAGAGAGGAGCAGAGCACTGGGACCCGTTTGACAAAAACCGGCTTCCCACGGGAAAGTCTTTCTCCTCGTGCAGACATGCTCCCAGGTGCCTGTGGCAAGGGGAAGGAAATGCCATACACTGACCTGGAAGAGACCACAGGGCCCAGGCACAGTCTGAACCCTTCCCTCATCCCGGTAGTTTTGCTAGCAGGAGTTCAACCCCAACGAACACAGCCCGGAGACCCTGAGGCAAAAACGGCTTCCGACGAACAAGAGATGCTTGCTGTGGAAAACCTATCCCAAGTGGGGGTAGCCAGGTCAACAAAATGCTACACACCCAGGTGTAAGAAACAACATTGCCCATGCACGGTCTAAGCCCCTCACCTCGTCCCTGTGCTTTGGGGAGCCGGACGGACAGCCGAGGCCCACGGCCCTGAGACCCCTTTGCAAAAAGCCGGCTTCCCACGGAAACAGTTTTCCTGAGGTGCACACCCTATCCCAAGTGGTTGTGGCAAGGTAATGCAAATGCCCTCCACTTCTCTGGAAGAAACCACAGTGCATAGCCATGTTCTAAGCCCTCCCATCCTCCCTGGGCTTCTGGCAGCAGGAGTGAAAAGAGAGGAGCAGAGCACTGGGACCCGTTTGACAAAAACCGGCTTCCCATGGGAAAGTCTTTCTCCACGTGCAGACATGCTCCCAGGTGCCTGTGGCAAGGGGAAGGAAATGCCATACACTGACCTCGAAGAGACCACAGGGCCCAGGCACAGTCTGAACCCTTCCCTCATCCCGGCGGTTTTGCTAGCAGGAGTTCAACCCCAACGAACACAGCCCGGAGAGCCTGGGGCAAAAACGGCTTCCGACGAACAAGAGGTGCTTGCAGTGGAAAACCTATCCCAAGTGGGGGTAGCCAGGTCAACAAAATGCCACACACCCAGGTGTAACAAACAACATTGCCCTAGCACGGTCCAAGCCCCTCACCTCGTCCCTGTGCTTTGGGGAGCCGAAGGGACACCCGAGGCCCACGGCCCTGAGACCCCTTTGCAAAAAGCCGGCTTCCCACGGAAACACTTTTCCTGAGGTGCAGACCCTATCCCAAGTGGTTGTGGCAAGGTAAAGCAAATGCACTCCACTTCTCTGGAAGAAACCACAGTGCCCAGCCATGTTCTAAGCCCTCCCATCCTCCCTGGGCTTCTGGCTGCAGGAGTGAAAAGAGAGGGGCAGAGCACTGGGACCCGTTTGACAAAAACCGGCTTCCCACGCGAAAGTCTTTCTCCACGTGCAGACATGCTCCTAGGTGCCTGTGGCAAGGGGAAGGAAATGCCATACACTGACCTGGAAGAGACCACAGGGCCCAGGCACAGTCTGAACCCTTCCCTCATCCCGGCGGGTTTGCTAGCAGGAGTTCAACCCCAAGGAACACCGCCCGGAGAGCCCTGGGGCAAAAACGGCTTCCGATGAACAATAGGTGCTTGTTGTGGAAATCCTATCCCAAGTAGGGGTAGCCAGGTCAACAAAATGCCACACACCCAGGTGTAAGAAACAACATTGCCCAGGTATGGTCTAAGCCCCTCACCTCGTCCCTGTGCTTTGGGGAGCCTGAGGGACAGCCGAGGCCCACGGCCCTGAGAACCCTTTGCAAAAATCCGGCTTCCCACGGAAACAGTTTTCCTGAGGTGCAGACTCTCTCACAAGTGGTTGTGGCAAGGTAAAGCAAATGCCCTCCACTTCTCTGGAGGAAACCACAGTGCCCAGCCATGTTCTAAGCCCTCCCATCCTCCCTGGGCTTCTGGCAGCAGGAGTGAAAAGAGAGGAGCAGAGCACTGGGACCCGTTTGACAAAAACCGGCTTCCCACGGGAAAGTCTTTCTCCACGTGCAGATATGCTCCCAGGTCCTTTGGCAAGGGGAAGGAAATGCCATACACTGACCTGGAAGAGACCACAGGGCCCAGGCACAGTCTGAACCCTTCCCTCATCCCGGCGGTTTTGCTAGCAGGAGTTCCCCAAGGAACACAGCCCGGAGTCCCCTGGGGCAAAAACGGCTTCCGAGGAACAAGAGGTGCTTGCTGTGGAAAACCTATCCCAAGTGGGGGTAGCGAGGTCAACGAAATGCCACACACCCAGTTGTAAGAAACAACATTGCCCAGGCACGGTCTAAGCCCCTCACCTCGTCCCTGTGCTTTGGGGAGCCGGAGGGACAGCTGAGCCCCACGGCCCTGAGACCCCTTTGCAAAAAGCCGGCTTCCCACGGAAACAGTTTTCCTGAGGTGCAGACCCTATCCCAAGTGGTTGTGGCAAGGTAATGCAAATGCCCTCCACTTCTCTGGAAGAAACCACAGTGCCCATCCATGTGCTAAGCCCTCCCATCCTCCCTGGGCTTCTGGCAGCAGGAGTGAAAAGAGAGGAGCAGAGCACTGGGACCCGTTTGACAAAAACCGGCTTCCCACGGGAAAGTCTTTCTCCTCGTGCAGACATGCTCCCAGGTGCCTGTGGCAAGGGGAAGGAAATGCCATACACTGACCTGGAAGAGACCACAGGGCCCAGGCACAGTCTGAACCCTTCCCTCATCCCGGCGGTTTTGCTAGCAGGAGTTCAACCCCAACGAACACAGCCCGGAGAGCCTGGGGCAAAAACGGCTTCCGACGAACAAGAGGTGCTTGCAGTGGAAAACCTATCCCAAGTGGGGGTAGCCAGGTCAACAAAATGCAACACACCCAGGTGTAACAAACAACATTGCCCTAGCACGGTCCAAGCCCCTCACCTCGTCCCTGTGCTTTGGGGAGCCGAAGGGAAACCCGAGGCCCACGGCCCTGAGACCCCTTTGCAAAAAGCCGGCTTCCCACGGAAACACTTTTCCTGAGGTGCAGACCCTATCCCAAGTGGTTGTGGCAAGGTAAAGCAAATGCCCTCCACTTCTCTGGAAGAAACCACAGTGCCCAGCCATGTTCTAAGCCCTCCCATCCTCCCTGGGCTTCTGGCTGCAGGAGTGAAAAGAGAGGAGCAGAGCACTGGGACCCGTTTGACAAAAACCGGCTTCCCACGGGAAAGTCTTTCTCCACATGCAGACATGCTCCCAGGTGCCTGTGGCAAGGGGAAGGACATGCCATACACTGACCTGGAAGACACCACAGGGCCAAGGCACAGTCTGAACCCTTCCCTCATCCCGGTAGTTTTGCTAGCAGGAGTTCCACCCCAATGAACACAGCCCGGAGACCCCTGGGGCAAAACCGGCTTCCGACGAACAATAGGTGCTTCCTGTGGAAAACCTATCCCAAGTGGGGGTAGCCAGGTCAACGAAATGCCACACTCCAAGGTGTAAGAAACAACATTGCCCAGGCACGGTCTAAGC
Source organism: Ursus americanus (assembly GCF_024610735.1). Lineage (NCBI taxonomy): Eukaryota > Metazoa > Chordata > Mammalia > Carnivora > Ursidae > Ursus > Ursus americanus. The sequence goes on from NW_028273651.1 coordinate 621,880, forward strand.
CCCTCACCTCGTCCCTGTGCTTTGGGGAGCCGGACGGACAGCCGAGGCCCACGGCCCTGAGACCCCTTTGCAAAAAGCCGGCTTCCCACGGAAACAGTTTTCCTGAGGTGCACACCCTATCCCAAGTGGTTGTGGCAAGGTAAAGCAAATGCCCTCCACTTCTCTGGAAGAAACCACACTGCCCAGCCATGTTCTAAGCCCTCCCATCCTCCCTGGGCTTCTGGCAGCAGGAGTGAAAAGAGAGGAGCAGAGCACTGGGGCCCGTTTGACAAAAATCGACTTCCCACTGGAAAGTCTTTCTCCAGGTGCAGACATGCTCCCAGGTGCCTGTGGCAAGGGGAAGGAAATGCCATACACTGACATGGAAGAGACCACAGGGCCCAGGCACAGTCTGAACCCTTCCCTCATCCCGGCGGTTTTGCTAGCAGGAGTTCAACCCCAACGAACACAGCCCAGAGACCCCTGGGGCAAAACCGGCTTCCGACGAACAATAGGTGCTTCCTGTGGAAAACCTATCCCAAGTGGGGGTAGCCAGGTCAACAAAATGCTACACACCCAGGTGTAAGAAACAACATTGCCCATGCACGGTCTAAGCCCCTCACCTCGTCCCTGTGCTTTGGGGAGCCGGACGGACAGCCGAGGCCCACGGCCCTGAGACCCCTTTGCAAAAAGCCGGCTTCCCACGGAAACAGTTTTCCTGAGGTGCACACCCTATCCCAAGTGGTTGTGGCAAGGTAATGCAAATGCCCTCCACTTCTCTGGAAGAAACCACAGTGCATAGCCATGTTCTAAGCCCTCCCATCCTCCCTGGGCTTCTGGCAGCAGGAGTGAAAAGAGAGGAGCAGAGCACTGGGACCCGTTTGACAAAAACCGGCTTCCCATGGGAAAGTCTTTCTCCACGTGCAGACATGCTCCCAGGTGCCTGTGGCAAGGGGAAGGAAATGCCATACACTGACCTCGAAGAGACCACAGGGCCCAGGCACAGTCTGAACCCTTCCCTCATCCCGGCGGTTTTGCTAGCAGGAGTTCAACCCCAACGAACACAGCCCGGAGAGCCTGGGGCAAAAACGGCTTCCGACGAACAAGAGGTGCTTGCAGTGGAAAACCTATCCCAAGTGGGGGTAGCCAGGTCAACAAAATGCCACACACCCAGGTGTAACAAACAACATTGCCCTAGCACGGTCCAAGCCCCTCACCTCGTCCCTGTGCTTTGGGGAGCCGAAGGGACACCCGAGGCCCACGGCCCTGAGACCCCTTTGCAAAAAGCCGGCTTCCCACGGAAACACTTTTCCTGAGGTGCAGACCCTATCCCAAGTGGTTGTGGCAAGGTAAAGCAAATGCACTCCACTTCTCTGGAAGAAACCACAGTGCCCAGCCATGTTCTAAGCCCTCCCATCCTCCCTGGGCTTCTGGCTGCAGGAGTGAAAAGAGAGGGGCAGAGCACTGGGACCCGTTTGACAAAAACCGGCTTCCCACGCGAAAGTCTTTCTCCACGTGCAGACATGCTCCTAGGTGCCTGTGGCAAGGGGAAGGAAATGCCATACACTGACCTGGAAGAGACCACAGGGCCCAGGCACAGTCTGAACCCTTCCCTCATCCCGGCGGGTTTGCTAGCAGGAGTTCAACCCCAAGGAACACCGCCCGGAGAGCCCTGGGGCAAAAACGGCTTCCGATGAACAATAGGTGCTTGTTGTGGAAATCCTATCCCAAGTAGGGGTAGCCAGGTCAACAAAATGCCACACACCCAGGTGTAAGAAACAACATTGCCCAGGTATGGTCTAAGCCCCTCACCTCGTCCCTGTGCTTTGGGGAGCCTGAGGGACAGCCGAGGCCCACGGCCCTGAGAACCCTTTGCAAAAATCCGGCTTCCCACGGAAACAGTTTTCCTGAGGTGCAGACTCTCTCACAAGTGGTTGTGGCAAGGTAAAGCAAATGCCCTCCACTTCTCTGGAGGAAACCACAGTGCCCAGCCATGTTCTAAGCCCTCCCATCCTCCCTGGGCTTCTGGCAGCAGGAGTGAAAAGAGAGGAGCAGAGCACTGGGACCCGTTTGACAAAAACCGGCTTCCCACGGGAAAGTCTTTCTCCACGTGCAGACATGCTCCCAGGTCCTTTGGCAAGGGGAAGGAAATGCCATACACTGACCTGGAAGAGACCACAGGGCCCAGGCACAGTCTGAACCCTTCCCTCATCCCGGCGGTTTTGCTAGCAGGAGTTCCCCAAGGAACACAGCCCGGAGTCCCCTGGGGCAAAAACGGCTTCCGAGGAACAAGAGGTGCTTGCTGTGGAAAACCTATCCCAAGTGGGGGTAGCGAGGTCAACGAAATGCCACACACCCAGTTGTAAGAAACAACATTGCCCAGGCACGGTCTAAGCCCCTCACCTCGTCCCTGTGCTTTGGGGAGCCGGAGGGACAGCTGAGCCCCACGGCCCTGAGACCCCTTTGCAAAAAGCCGGCTTCCCACGGAAACAGTTTTCCTGAGGTGCAGACCCTATCCCAAGTGGTTGTGGCAAGGTAATGCAAATGCCCTCCACTTCTCTGGAAGAAACCACAGTGCCCATCCATGTGCTAAGCCCTCCCATCCTCCCTGGGCTTCTGGCAGCAGGAGTGAAAAGAGAGGAGCAGAGCACTGGGACCCGTTTGACAAAAACCGGCTTCCCACGGGAAAGTCTTTCTCCTCGTGCAGACATGCTCCCAGGTGCCTGTGGCAAGGGGAAGGAAATGCCATACACTGACCTGGAAGAGACCACAGGGCCCAGGCACAGTCTGAACCCTTCCCTCATCCCGGCGGTTTTGCTAGCAGGAGTTCAACCCCAACGAACACAGCCCGGAGAGCCTGGGGCAAAAACGGCTTCCGACGAACAAGAGGTGCTTGCAGTGGAAAACCTATCCCAAGTGGGGGTAGCCAGGTCAACAAAATGCAACACACCCAGGTGTAACAAACAACATTGCCCTAGCACGGTCCAAGCCCCTCACCTCGTCCCTGTGCTTTGGGGAGCCGAAGGGAAACCCGAGGCCCACGGCCCTGAGACCCCTTTGCAAAAAGCCGGCTTCCCACGGAAACACTTTTCCTGAGGTGCAGACCCTATCCCAAGTGGTTGTGGCAAGGTAAAGCAAATGCCCTCCACTTCTCTGGAAGAAACCACAGTGCCCAGCCATGTTCTAAGCCCTCCCATCCTCCCTGGGCTTCTGGCAGCAGGAGTGAAAAGAGAGGAGCAGAGCACTGGGACCCGTTTGACAAAAACCGGCTTCCCACGGGAAAGTCTTTCTCCACGTGCAGACATGCTCCCAGGTGCCTGTGGCAAGGGGAAGGAAATGCCATACACTGACCTGGAAGAGACCACAGGGCCCAGGCACAGTCTGAACCCTTCCCTCATCCCGGCGGTTTTGCTAGCAGGAGTTCAACCCCAACGAACACAGGCCGGAGACCACTGGGGCAAAAACGGCTTCCGACGAACAAGAGGTGCTTGCTGTGGAAAACCTATCCCAAGTGGGGTTAGCCAGGTCAACAAAATGCCACACACCCAGGTGTAAGAAACAACATTGCCCAGGCATGGTCTAAGCCCCTCACCTCGTCCCTGTGCTTTGGGGAGCCGGAGGGACACCCGAGGCCCACGGCCCTGAGACCCCTTTGCAAAAAGCCGGCTTCCCACGGAAACAGTTTTCCTGAGGTGCAGACCCTCTCTCAAGTAGTTGCGGAAAGGTTAAGCAAATGTCCTCCACTTCTCTGGAAGAAACCACAGTGCCCAGCCATGTTGTAAGCCCTCCCATCCTCCCTGGGCTTCTGGCAGTAGCAGTGAAAAGAGAGGAGCAGAGCACTGGGACCCGTTTGAGAAAAACTGGCTTCCCACGGGAAAGTCTTTCTCCACGTGCAGACATGCTCCCAGGTGTCTGTGGCAAGGGGAAGGAAATGCCATACACTGACCTGGAAGAGACCACAGGGCCCAGGCACAGTCTGAACCCTTCCCTCATCTCGGCGGTTTTGCTAGCAGGAGTTCCCCAACGAAAACAGCCCAGAGACCCCTGGGGCAAAAACGGCTTCCGACGAACAATAGGTGCTTGCTGTGGAAAACCTATCCCAAGTGGGGGTAGCAAGGTCAACGAAATGCCACACACCCAGTTGTAAGAAACAACATTGCCCAGGCACGGTCTAAGCCCGTCACCTCGACCCTGTGCTTTGGGGAGCCGGAGGGACAGCTGAGCCCCACGGCCCTGAGACCCCTTTGCAAAAAGCCGGCTTCCCACGGAAACACTTTTCCTGAGGTGCACACCCTATCCCAAGTGGTTGTGGCAAGGTAATGCAAATGCCCTCCACTTCTCTGGAAGAAACCACAGTGCCCAGCCATGTTCTAAGCCCTCCCATCCTCCCTGGGCATCTGGCAGCAGGAGTGAAAAGAGAGGAGCAGAGCACTGGGACCCGTTTGACAAAAACCGGCTTCCCACGGGAAAGTCTTTCTCCACGTGCAGACATGCTCCCAGGTGCCTGTGACAAGGGGAAGGAAATGCCATACACTGACCTAGAAGAGACCACAGGGCCCAGGCACAGTCTGAACCGTTCTCTCATCCCGGCGGTTTTGCTAGCAGGAGTTCAACCCCAAGGAACACAGCTCGGAGACCCCTGGGGCAAAAACGGCTTTCTACGAACAAGAGGTGCTTGCTGTGGAAAACCTATCCCAAGTGGGGGTAGCCAGGTCAACGAAATGCCACACACCCAGGTGTAAGAAACAACATTGCCCAGGCTCGGTCTAAGCCCCTCACCTCGTCCCTGTGTTTGGGGAGCCGGAGGAACACCCGAGGCCCACGGCCCTGAGACCCCTTTGCAAAAAGACGGCTTCCCACGGAAAGAGTTTTCCTGAGGTGCACACCCTATCCCAAGTGGTTGTGGCAAGGTAAAGCAAATGCCCTCCACTTCTCTGGAAGAAACCACAGTGCCCAGCCATGTTCTAAGCCCTCCCATCCTCCCTGGGCTTCTGGCAGCAGGAGTGAAAAGAGAGGAGCAGAGCACTGGGACCCCTTTGACAAAAACCGGCTTCCCACGGGAAAGTCTTTCTCCACGTGCAGACATGCTCCCAGGTGCCTGTGGCAAGGGGAAGGAAATGCCATACACTGACCTGGAAGAGACCACAGGGCCCAGGCACAGTCTGAACCCTTCCCTCATCCCGGCAGTTTTGCTAGCAGGAGTTCAACCCCAACGAACACAGCCCGGAGACCCCTGGGGCAAAAACGGCTTCCGACGAACAAGAGGTGCTTGCTATGGAAAACCTATCCCAAGTGGGTTTAGCCAGGTCAACGAAATGCCACACACCCAGGTGTAAGAAACAACATTGCCCAGGCACGATCTAAGCCCCCCACCTCGTCCCTGAGCTTTGGGGAGCCTGAGGGAGAGCCGAGCCCCACGGCCCTGAGACCCCTTTGCAAAAAGCCGGCTTCCCACGGAAACAGTTTTCCTAAGGTGCACACCCTATCCCAAGTGGTTGTGGCAAGGTAAAGCAAATGCCCTCCACCTCTCTGGAAAAAACCACAGTGCCCAGCCATGTTCTAAGCTCACCCATCCTCCCTGGGCTTCTGGCAGCAGGAGTGAAAAGAGAGGAGCAGAGCACTGGGACCCGTTTGACAAAAACCGGCTTCCCACGCGAAAGTCTTTCTCCACGTGCAGACATGCTCCTAGGTGCCTGTGGCAAGGGGAAGGAAATGCCATACACTGACCTGGAAGAGACCACAGGGCCCAGGCATAGTCTGAACCCTTCCCTCATCCCGGCGGGTTTGCTAGCAGGAGTTCAACCCCAAGGAACACCGCCCGGATAGCCCTGGGGCAAAAACGGCTTCCGATGAACAATAGGTGCTTGTTGTGGAAATCCTATCCCAAGTAGGGGTAGCCAGGTCAACAAAATGCCACACACCCAGGTGTAAGAAACAACATTGCCCAGGTATGGTCTAAGCCCCTCACCTCGTCCCTGTGCTTTGGGGAGCCGGAGGGACCCCCGAGGCCCACGGCCCTGAGACCCCTTTGCAAAAATCCGGCTTCCCACGGAAACAGTTTTCCTGAGGTGCAGACTCTCTCACAAGTGGTTGTGGCAAGGTAAAGCAAATGCCCTCCACTTCTCTGGAAGAAACCACAGTGCCCAGCCATGTTCTAAGCCCTCCCATCCTCCCTGGGCTTCTGGCAGCAGGAGTGAAAAGAGAGGAGCAGAGCACTGGGACCCGTTTGACAAAAACCGGCTTCCCACGGGAAAGTCTTTCTCCACGTGCAGACATGCTCCCAGGTCCTTTGGCAAGGGGAAGGAAATGCCATACACTGACCTGGAAGAGACCACAGGGCCCAGGCACAGTCTGAACCCTTCCCTCATCCCGGCGGTTTTGCTAGCAGGAGTTCCCCAAAGAACACAGCCCGGAGTCCCCTGGGGCAAAAACGGCTTCCGAGGAACAAGAGGTGCTTGCTGTGGAAAACCTATCCCAAGTGGGGGTAGCGAGGTCAACGAAATGCCACACACCCAGTTGTAAGAAACAACATTGCCCAGGCACGGTCTAAGCCCCTCACCTCGTCCCTGTGCTTTGGGGAGCCGGAGGGACAGCCGAGCCCCACGGCCCTGAGAACCCTTTGCAAAAAGCCGGCTTCCCACGGAAACAGTTTTCCTGAGGTGCAGACCCTATCCCAAGTGGTTGTGGCAAGGTAATGCAAATGCCCTCCACTTCTCTGGAAGAAACCACAGTGCCCATCCATGTGCTAAGCCCTCCCATCCTCCCTGGGCTTCTGGCAGCAGGAGTGAAAAGAGAGGAGCAGAGCACTGGGACCCGTTTGACAAAAACCGGCTTCCCACGGGAAAGTCTTTCTCCTCGTGCAGACATGCTCCCAGGTGCCTGTGGCAAGGGGAAGGAAATGCCATACACTGACCTGGAAGAGACCACAGGGCCCAGGCACAGTCTGAACCCTTCCCTCATCCCGGTAGTTTTGCTAGCAGGAGTTCAACCCCAACGAACACAGCCCGGAGACCCTGAGGCAAAAACGGCTTCCGACGAACAAGAGATGCTTGCTGTGGAAAACCTATCCCAAGTGGGGGTAGCCAGGTCAACAAAATGCTACACACCCAGGTGTAAGAAACAACATTGCCCATGCACGGTCTAAGCCCCTCACCTCGTCCCTGTGCTTTGGGGAGCCGGACGGACAGCCGAGGCCCACGGCCCTGAGACCCCTTTGCAAAAAGCCGGCTTCCCACGGAAACAGTTTTCCTGAGGTGCACACCCTATCCCAAGTGGTTGTGGCAAGGTAATGCAAATGCCCTCCACTTCTCTGGAAGAAACCACAGTGCATAGCCATGTTCTAAGCCCTCCCATCCTCCCTGGGCTTCTGGCAGCAGGAGTGAAAAGAGAGGAGCAGAGCACTGGGACCCGTTTGACAAAAACCGGCTTCCCATGGGAAAGTCTTTCTCCACGTGCAGACATGCTCCCAGGTGCCTGTGGCAAGGGGAAGGAAATGCCATACACTGACCTCGAAGAGACCACAGGGCCCAGGCACAGTCTGAACCCTTCCCTCATCCCGGCGGTTTTGCTAGCAGGAGTTCAACCCCAACGAACACAGCCCGGAGAGCCTGGGGCAAAAACGGCTTCCGACGAACAAGAGGTGCTTGCAGTGGAAAACCTATCCCAAGTGGGGGTAGCCAGGTCAACAAAATGCCACACACCCAGGTGTAACAAACAACATTGCCCTAGCACGGTCCAAGCCCCTCACCTCGTCCCTGTGCTTTGGGGAGCCGAAGGGACACCCGAGGCCCACGGCCCTGAGACCCCTTTGCAAAAAGCCGGCTTCCCACGGAAACACTTTTCCTGAGGTGCAGACCCTATCCCAAGTGGTTGTGGCAAGGTAAAGCAAATGCACTCCACTTCTCTGGAAGAAACCACAGTGCCCAGCCATGTTCTAAGCCCTCCCATCCTCCCTGGGCTTCTGGCTGCAGGAGTGAAAAGAGAGGGGCAGAGCACTGGGACCCGTTTGACAAAAACCGGCTTCCCACGCGAAAGTCTTTCTCCACGTGCAGACATGCTCCTAGGTGCCTGTGGCAAGGGGAAGGAAATGCCATACACTGACCTGGAAGAGACCACAGGGCCCAGGCACAGTCTGAACCCTTCCCTCATCCCGGCGGGTTTGCTAGCAGGAGTTCAACCCCAAGGAACACCGCCCGGAGAGCCCTGGGGCAAAAACGGCTTCCGATGAACAATAGGTGCTTGTTGTGGAAATCCTATCCCAAGTAGGGGTAGCCAGGTCAACAAAATGCCACACACCCAGGTGTAAGAAACAACATTGCCCAGGTATGGTCTAAGCCCCTCACCTCGTCCCTGTGCTTTGGGGAGCCTGAGGGACAGCCGAGGCCCACGGCCCTGAGAACCCTTTGCAAAAATCCGGCTTCCCACGGAAACAGTTTTCCTGAGGTGCAGACTCTCTCACAAGTGGTTGTGGCAAGGTAAAGCAAATGCCCTCCACTTCTCTGGAGGAAACCACAGTGCCCAGCCATGTTCTAAGCCCTCCCATCCTCCCTGGGCTTCTGGCAGCAGGAGTGAAAAGAGAGGAGCAGAGCACTGGGACCCGTTTGACAAAAACCGGCTTCCCACGGGAAAGTCTTTCTCCACGTGCAGACATGCTCCCAGGTCCTTTGGCAAGGGGAAGGAAATGCCATACACTGACCTGGAAGAGACCACAGGGCCCAGGCACAGTCTGAACCCTTCCCTCATCCCGGCGGTTTTGCTAGCAGGAGTTCCCCAAGGAACACAGCCCGGAGTCCCCTGGGGCAAAAACGGCTTCCGAGGAACAAGAGGTGCTTGCTGTGGAAAACCTATCCCAAGTGGGGGTAGCGAGGTCAACGAAATGCCACACACCCAGTTGTAAGAAACAACATTGCCCAGGCACGGTCTAAGCCCCTCACCTCGTCCCTGTGCTTTGGGGAGCCGGAGGGACAGCTGAGCCCCACGGCCCTGAGACCCCTTTGCAAAAAGCCGGCTTCCCACGGAAACAGTTTTCCTGAGGTGCAGACCCTATCCCAAGTGGTTGTGGCAAGGTAATGCAAATGCCCTCCACTTCTCTGGAAGAAACCACAGTGCCCATCCATGTGCTAAGCCCTCCCATCCTCCCTGGGCTTCTGGCAGCAGGAGTGAAAAGAGAGGAGCAGAGCACTGGGACCCGTTTGACAAAAACCGGCTTCCCACGGGAAAGTCTTTCTCCTCGTGCAGACATGCTCCCAGGTGCCTGTGGCAAGGGGAAGGAAATGCCATACACTGACCTGGAAGAGACCACAGGGCCCAGGCACAGTCTGAACCCTTCCCTCATCCCGGCGGTTTTGCTAGCAGGAGTTCAACCCCAACGAACACAGCCCGGAGAGCCTGGGGCAAAAACGGCTTCCGACGAACAAGAGGTGCTTGCAGTGGAAAACCTATCCCAAGTGGGGGTAGCCAGGTCAACAAAATGCAACACACCCAGGTGTAACAAACAACATTGCCCTAGCACGGTCCAAGCCCCTCACCTCGTCCCTGTGCTTTGGGGAGCCGAAGGGAAACCCGAGGCCCACGGCCCTGAGACCCCTTTGCAAAAAGCCGGCTTCCCACGGAAACACTTTTCCTGAGGTGCAGACCCTATCCCAAGTGGTTGTGGCAAGGTAAAGCAAATGCCCTCCACTTCTCTGGAAGAAACCACAGTGCCCAGCCATGTTCTAAGCCCTCCCATCCTCCCTGGGCTTCTGGCTGCAGGAGTGAAAAGAGAGGAGCAGAGCACTGGGACCCGTTTGACAAAAACCGGCTTCCCACGGGAAAGTCTTTCTCCACATGCAGACATGCTCCCAGGTGCCTGTGGCAAGGGGAAGGACATGCCATACACTGACCTGGAAGACACCACAGGGCCAAGGCACAGTCTGAACCCTTCCCTCATCCCGGTAGTTTTGCTAGCAGGAGTTCCACCCCAATGAACACAGCCCGGAGACCCCTGGGGCAAAACCGGCTTCCGACGAACAATAGGTGCTTCCTGTGGAAAACCTATCCCAAGTGGGGGTAGCCAGGTCAACGAAATGCCACACTCCAAGGTGTAAGAAACAACATTGCCCAGGCACGGTCTAAGCCCCTCACCTCGTCCCTGTGCTTTGGGGAGCCGGACGGACAGCCGAGGCCCACGGCCCTGAGACCCCTTTGCAAAAAGCCGGCTTCCCACGGAAACAGTTTTCCTGAGGTGCACACCCTATCCCAAGTGGTTGTGGCAAGGTAAAGCAAATGCCCTCCACTTCTCTGGAAGAAACCACACTGCCCAGCCATGTTCTAAGCCCTCCCATCCTCCCTGGGCTTCTGGCAGCAGGAGTGAAAAGAGAGGAGCAGAGCACTGGGGCCCGTTTGACAAAAATCGACTTCCCACTGGAAAGTCTTTCTCCAGGTGCAGACATGCTCCCAGGTGCCTGTGGCAAGGGGAAGGAAATGCCATACACTGACATGGAAGAGACCACAGGGCCCAGGCACAGTCTGAACCCTTCCCTCATCCCGGCGGTTTTGCTAGCAGGAGTTCAACCCCAACGAACACAGCCCAGAGACCCCTGGGGCAAAACCGGCTTCCGACGAACAATAGGTGCTTCCTGTGGAAAACCTATCCCAAGTGGGGGTAGCCAGGTCAACGAAATGGCACACTCCAAAGTGTAAGAAACAACATTGCCCAGGCATGGTCTAAGCCCCTCACCTCGTCCCTGTGCTTTGGGGAGCCGGAGGGACACCCGAGGCCCACGGCACTGAGACCCCTTTGCAAAATGCCGGCTTCCCACGGAAACAGTTTTCCTGAGGTGCACACCCTATCCCAAGTGGTTGTGGCAAGGTAATGCAAATGCCCTCCACTTCTCTGGAAGAAACCACAGTGCCCAGCCATTTTCTAAGCCCTTCCATCCTCCCTGGGCTTCTGGCAGCAGGAGTGAAAAGAGAGGAGCAGAGCACTGGGACCCGTTTGACAAAAACCGGCTTCCCACGGGAAAGTCTTTCTCCACGTGCAGACATGCTCCCAGGTGCCTGTGGCAAGGGGAAGGAAATGCCATACACTGACCTGGAAGAGACCACAGGGCCCAGGCACAGTCTGAACCCTTCCCTCATCCCGGCGGTTTTGCTAGCAGGAGTTCAACCCCAACGAACACAGGCCGGAGACCACTGGGGCAAAAACGGCTTCCGACGAACAAGAGGTGCTTGCTGTGGAAAACCTATCCCAAGTGGGGTTAGCCAGGTCAACAAAATGCCACACACCCAGGTGTAAGAAACAACATTGCCCAGGCATGGTCTAAGCCCCTCACCTCGTCCCTGTGCTTTGGGGAGCCGGAGGGACACCCGAGGCCCACGGCCCTGAGACCCCTTTGCAAAAAGCCGGCTTCCCACGGAAACAGTTTTCCTGAGGTGCAGACCCTCTCTCAAGTAGTTGCGGAAAGGTTAAGCAAATGTCCTCCACTTCTCTGGAAGAAACCACAGTGCCCAGCCATGTTGTAAGCCCTCCCATCCTCCCTGGGCTTCTGGCAGTAGCAGTGAAAAGAGAGGAGCAGAGCACTGGGACCCGTTTGAGAAAAACTGGCTTCCCACGGGAAAGTCTTTCTCCACGTGCAGACATGCTCCCAGGTGTCTGTGGCAAGGGGAAGGAAATGCCATACACTGACCTGGAAGAGACCACAGGGCCCAGGCACAGTCTGAACCCTTCCCTCATCTCGGCGGTTTTGCTAGCAGGAGTTCCCCAACGAAAACAGCCCAGAGACCCCTGGGGCAAAAACGGCTTCCGACGAACAATAGGTGCTTGCTGTGGAAAACCTATCCCAAGTGGGGGTAGCAAGGTCAACGAAATGCCACACACCCAGTTGTAAGAAACAACATTGCCCAGGCACGGTCTAAGCCCGTCACCTCGACCCTGTGCTTTGGGGAGCCGGAGGGACAGCTGAGCCCCACGGCCCTGAGACCCCTTTGCAAAAAGCCGGCTTCCCACGGAAACACTTTTCCTGAGGTGCACACCCTATCCCAAGTGGTTGTGGCAAGGTAATGCAAATGCCCTCCACTTCTCTGGAAGAAACCACAGTGCCCAGCCATGTTCTAAGCCCTCCCATCCTCCCTGGGCATCTGGCAGCAGGAGTGAAAAGAGAGGAGCAGAGCACTGGGACCCGTTTGACAAAAACCGGCTTCCCACGGGAAAGTCTTTCTCCACGTGCAGACATGCTCCCAGGTGCCTGTGACAAGGGGAAGGAAATGCCATACACTGACCTAGAAGAGACCACAGGGCCCAGGCACAGTCTGAACCGTTCTCTCATCCCGGCGGTTTTGCTAGCAGGAGTTCAACCCCAAGGAACACAGCTCGGAGACCCCTGGGGCAAAAACGGCTTTCTACGAACAAGAGGTGCTTGCTGTGGAAAACCTATCCCAAGTGGGGGTAGCCAGGTCAACGAAATGCCACACACCCAGGTGTAAGAAACAACATTGCCCAGGCTCGGTCTAAGCCCCTCACCTCGTCCCTGTGTTTGGGGAGCCGGAGGAACACCCGAGGCCCACGGCCCTGAGACCCCTTTGCAAAAAGACGGCTTCCCACGGAAAGAGTTTTCCTGAGGTGCACACCCTATCCCAAGTGGTTGTGGCAAGGTAAAGCAAATGCCCTCCACTTCTCTGGAAGAAACCACAGTGCCCAGCCATGTTCTAAGCCCTCCCATCCTCCCTGGGCTTCTGGCAGCAGGAGTGAAAAGAGAGGAGCAGAGCACTGGGACCCCTTTGACAAAAACCGGCTTCCCACGGGAAAGTCTTTCTCCACGTGCAGACATGCTCCCAGGTGCCTGTGGCAAGGGGAAGGAAATGCCATACACTGACCTGGAAGAGACCACAGGGCCCAGGCACAGTCTGAACCCTTCCCTCATCCCGGCAGTTTTGCTAGCAGGAGTTCAACCCCAACGAACACAGCCCGGAGACCCCTGGGGCAAAAACGGCTTCCGACGAACAAGAGGTGCTTGCTATGGAAAACCTATCCCAAGTGGGTTTAGCCAGGTCAACGAAATGCCACACACCCAGGTGTAAGAAACAACATTGCCCAGGCACGATCTAAGCCCCCCACCTCGTCCCTGTGCTTTGGGGAGCCGGAGGGACCCCCGAGGCCCACGGCCCTGAGACCCCTTTGCAAAAATCCGGCTTCCCACGGAAACAGTTTTCCTGAGGTGCAGACTCTCTCACAAGTGGTTGTGGCAAGGTAAAGCAAATGCCCTCCACTTCTCTGGAAGAAACCACAGTGCCCAGCCATGTTCTAAGCCCTCCCATCCTCCCTGGGCTTCTGGCAGCAGGAGTGAAAAGAGAGGAGCAGAGCACTGGGACCCGTTTGACAAAAACCGGCTTCCCACGGGAAAGTCTTTCTCCACGTGCAGACATGCTCCCAGGTCCTTTGGCAAGGGGAAGGAAATGCCATACACTGACCTGGAAGAGACCACAGGGCCCAGGCACAGTCTGAACCCTTCCCTCATCCCGGCGGTTTTGCTAGCAGGAGTTCCCCAAAGAACACAGCCCGGAGTCCCCTGGGGCAAAAACGGCTTCCGAGGAACAAGAGGTGCTTGCTGTGGAAAACCTATCCCAAGTGGGGGTAGCGAGGTCAACGAAATGCCACACACCCAGTTGTAAGAAACAACATTGCCCAGGCACGGTCTAAGCCCCTCACCTCGTCCCTGTGCTTTGGGGAGCCGGAGGGACAGCCGAGCCCCACGGCCCTGAGAACCCTTTGCAAAAAGCCGGCTTCCCACGGAAACAGTTTTCCTGAGGTGCAGACCCTATCCCAAGTGGTTGTGGCAAGGTAATGCAAATGCCCTCCACTTCTCTGGAAGAAACCACAGTGCCCATCCATGTGCTAAGCCCTCCCATCCTCCCTGGGCTTCTGGCAGCAGGAGTGAAAAGAGAGGAGCAGAGCACTGGGACCCGTTTGACAAAAACCGGCTTCCCACGGGAAAGTCTTTCTCCTCGTGCAGACATGCTCCCAGGTGCCTGTGGCAAGGGGAAGGAAATGCCATACACTGACCTGGAAGAGACCACAGGGCCCAGGCACAGTCTGAACCCTTCCCTCATCCCGGTAGTTTTGCTAGCAGGAGTTCAACCCCAACGAACACAGCCCGGAGACCCTGAGGCAAAAACGGCTTCCGACGAACAAGAGATGCTTGCTGTGGAAAACCTATCCCAAGTGGGGGTAGCCAGGTCAACAAAATGCTACACACCCAGGTGTAAGAAACAACATTGCCCATGCACGGTCTAAGCCCCTCACCTCGTCCCTGTGCTTTGGGGAGCCGGACGGACAGCCGAGGCCCACGGCCCTGAGACCCCTTTGCAAAAAGCCGGCTTCCCACGGAAACAGTTTTCCTGAGGTGCACACCCTATCCCAAGTGGTTGTGGCAAGGTAATGCAAATGCCCTCCACTTCTCTGGAAGAAACCACAGTGCATAGCCATGTTCTAAGCCCTCCCATCCTCCCTGGGCTTCTGGCAGCAGGAGTGAAAAGAGAGGAGCAGAGCACTGGGACCCGTTTGACAAAAACCGGCTTCCCATGGGAAAGTCTTTCTCCACGTGCAGACATGCTCCCAGGTGCCTGTGGCAAGGGGAAGGAAATGCCATACACTGACCTCGAAGAGACCACAGGGCCCAGGCACAGTCTGAACCCTTCCCTCATCCCGGCGGTTTTGCTAGCAGGAGTTCAACCCCAACGAACACAGCCCGGAGAGCCTGGGGCAAAAACGGCTTCCGACGAACAAGAGGTGCTTGCAGTGGAAAACCTATCCCAAGTGGGGGTAGCCAGGTCAACAAAATGCCACACACCCAGGTGTAACAAACAACATTGCCCTAGCACGGTCCAAGCCCCTCACCTCGTCCCTGTGCTTTGGGGAGCCGAAGGGACACCCGAGGCCCACGGCCCTGAGACCCCTTTGCAAAAAGCCGGCTTCCCACGGAAACACTTTTCCTGAGGTGCAGACCCTATCCCAAGTGGTTGTGGCAAGGTAAAGCAAATGCACTCCACTTCTCTGGAAGAAACCACAGTGCCCAGCCATGTTCTAAGCCCTCCCATCCTCCCTGGGCTTCTGGCTGCAGGAGTGAAAAGAGAGGGGCAGAGCACTGGGACCCGTTTGACAAAAACCGGCTTCCCACGCGAAAGTCTTTCTCCACGTGCAGACATGCTCCTAGGTGCCTGTGGCAAGGGGAAGGAAATGCCATACACTGACCTGGAAGAGACCACAGGGCCCAGGCACAGTCTGAACCCTTCCCTCATCCCGGCGGGTTTGCTAGCAGGAGTTCAACCCCAAGGAACACCGCCCGGAGAGCCCTGGGGCAAAAACGGCTTCCGATGAACAATAGGTGCTTGTTGTGGAAATCCTATCCCAAGTAGGGGTAGCCAGGTCAACAAAATGCCACACACCCAGGTGTAAGAAACAACATTGCCCAGGTATGGTCTAAGCCCCTCACCTCGTCCCTGTGCTTTGGGGAGCCTGAGGGACAGCCGAGGCCCACGGCCCTGAGAACCCTTTGCAAAAATCCGGCTTCCCACGGAAACAGTTTTCCTGAGGTGCAGACTCTCTCACAAGTGGTTGTGGCAAGGTAAAGCAAATGCCCTCCACTTCTCTGGAGGAAACCACAGTGCCCAGCCATGTTCTAAGCCCTCCCATCCTCCCTGGGCTTCTGGCAGCAGGAGTGAAAAGAGAGGAGCAGAGCACTGGGACCCGTTTGACAAAAACCGGCTTCCCACGGGAAAGTCTTTCTCCACGTGCAGACATGCTCCCAGGTCCTTTGGCAAGGGGAAGGAAATGCCATACACTGACCTGGAAGAGACCACAGGGCCCAGGCACAGTCTGAACCCTTCCCTCATCCCGGCGGTTTTGCTAGCAGGAGTTCCCCAAGGAACACAGCCCGGAGTCCCCTGGGGCAAAAACGGCTTCCGAGGAACAAGAGGTGCTTGCTGTGGAAAACCTATCCCAAGTGGGGGTAGCGAGGTCAACGAAATGCCACACACCCAGTTGTAAGAAACAACATTGCCCAGGCACGGTCTAAGCCCCTCACCTCGTCCCTGTGCTTTGGGGAGCCGGAGGGACAGCTGAGCCCCACGGCCCTGAGACCCCTTTGCAAAAAGCCGGCTTCCCACGGAAACAGTTTTCCTGAGGTGCAGACCCTATCCCAAGTGGTTGTGGCAAGGTAATGCAAATGCCCTCCACTTCTCTGGAAGAAACCACAGTGCCCATCCATGTGCTAAGCCCTCCCATCCTCCCTGGGCTTCTGGCAGCAGGAGTGAAAAGAGAGGAGCAGAGCACTGGGACCCGTTTGACAAAAACCGGCTTCCCACGGGAAAGTCTTTCTCCTCGTGCAGACATGCTCCCAGGTGCCTGTGGCAAGGGGAAGGAAATGCCATACACTGACCTGGAAGAGACCACAGGGCCCAGGCACAGTCTGAACCCTTCCCTCATCCCGGCGGTTTTGCTAGCAGGAGTTCAACCCCAACGAACACAGCCCGGAGAGCCTGGGGCAAAAACGGCTTCCGACGAACAAGAGGTGCTTGCAGTGGAAAACCTATCCCAAGTGGGGGTAGCCAGGTCAACAAAATGCAACACACCCAGGTGTAACAAACAACATTGCCCTAGCACGGTCCAAGCCCCTCACCTCGTCCCTGTGCTTTGGGGAGCCGAAGGGAAACCCGAGGCCCACGGCCCTGAGACCCCTTTGCAAAAAGCCGGCTTCCCACGGAAACACTTTTCCTGAGGTGCAGACCCTATCCCAAGTGGTTGTGGCAAGGTAAAGCAAATGCCCTCCACTTCTCTGGAAGAAACCACAGTGCCCAGCCATGTTCTAAGCCCTCCCATCCTCCCTGGGCTTCTGGCTGCAGGAGTGAAAAGAGAGGAGCAGAGCACTGGGACCCGTTTGACAAAAACCGGCTTCCCACGGGAAAGTCTTTCTCCACATGCAGACATGCTCCCAGGTGCCTGTGGCAAGGGGAAGGACATGCCATACACTGACCTGGAAGACACCACAGGGCCAAGGCACAGTCTGAACCCTTCCCTCATCCCGGTAGTTTTGCTAGCAGGAGTTCCACCCCAATGAACACAGCCCGGAGACCCCTGGGTCAAAACCGGCTTCCGACGAACAATAGGTGCTTCCTGTGGAAAACCTATCCCAAGTGGGGGTAGCCAGGTCAACGAAATGCCACACTCCAAGGTGTAAGAAACAACATTGCCCAGGCACGGTCTAAGCCCCTCACCTCGTCCCTGTGCTTTGGGGAGCCGGACGGACAGCCGAGGCCCACGGCCCTGAGACCCCTTTGCAGAAAGCCGGCTTCCCACGGAAACAGTTTTCCTGAGGTGCACACCCTATCCCAAGTGGTTGTGGCAAGGTAAAGCAAATGCCCTCCACTTCTCTGGAAGAAACCACACTGCCCAGCCATGTTCTAAGCCCTCCCATCCTCCCTGGGCTTCTGGCAGCAGGAGTGAAAAGAGAGGAGCAGAGCACTGGGGCCCGTTTGACAAAAATCGACTTCCCACTGGAAAGTCTTTCTCCAGGTGCAGACATGCTCCCAGGTGCCTGTGGCAAGGGGAAGGAAATGCCATACACTGACATGGAAGAGACCACAGGGCCCAGGCACAGTCTGAACCCTTCCCTCATCCCGGCGGTTTTGCTAGCAGGAGTTCAACCCCAACGAACACAGCCCAGAGACCCCTGGGGCAAAACCGGCTTCCGACGAACAATAGGTGCTTCCTGTGGAAAACCTATCCCAAGTGGGGGTAGCCAGGTCAACGAAATGGCACACTCCAAAGTGTAAGAAACAACATTGCCCAGGCATGGTCTAAGCCCCTCACCTCGTCCCTGTGCTTTGGGGAGCCGGAGGGACACCCGAGGCCCACGGCACTGAGACCCCTTTGCAAAATGCCGGCTTCCCACGGAAACAGTTTTCCTGAGGTGCACACCCTATCCCAAGTGGTTGTGGCAAGGTAATGCAAATGCCCTCCACTTCTCTGGAAGAAACCACAGTGCCCAGCCATTTTCTAAGCCCTTCCATCCTCCCTGGGCTTCTGGCAGCAGGAGTGAAAAGAGAGGAGCAGAGCACTGGGACCCGTTTGACAAAAACCGGCTTCCCACGGGAAAGTCTTTCTCCACGTGCAGACATGCTCCCAGGTGCCTGTGGCAAGGGGAAGGAAATGCCATACACTGACCTGGAAGAGACCACAGGGCCCAGGCACAGTCTGAACCCTTCCCTCATCCCGGCGGTTTTGCTAGCAGGAGTTCAACCCCAACGAACACAGGCCGGAGACCACTGGGGCAAAAACGGCTTCCGACGAACAAGAGGTGCTTGCTGTGGAAAACCTATCCCAAGTGGGGTTAGCCAGGTCAACAAAATGCCACACACCCAGGTGTAAGAAACAACATTGCCCAGGCATGGTCTAAGCCCCTCACCTCGTCCCTGTGCTTTGGGGAGCCGGAGGGACACCCGAGGCCCACGGCCCTGAGACCCCTTTGCAAAAAGCCGGCTTCCCACGGAAACAGTTTTCCTGAGGTGCAGACCCTCTCTCAAGTAGTTGCGGAAAGGTTAAGCAAATGTCCTCCACTTCTCTGGAAGAAACCACAGTGCCCAGCCATGTTGTAAGCCCTCCCATCCTCCCTGGGCTTCTGGCAGTAGCAGTGAAAAGAGAGGAGCAGAGCACTGGGACCCGTTTGAGAAAAACTGGCTTCCCACGGGAAAGTCTTTCTCCACGTGCAGACATGCTCCCAGGTGTCTGTGGCAAGGGGAAGGAAATGCCATACACTGACCTGGAAGAGACCACAGGGCCCAGGCACAGTCTGAACCCTTCCCTCATCTCGGCGGTTTTGCTAGCAGGAGTTCCCCAACGAAAACAGCCCAGAGACCCCTGGGGCAAAAACGGCTTCCGACGAACAATAGGTGCTTGCTGTGGAAAACCTATCCCAAGTGGGGGTAGCAAGGTCAACGAAATGCCACACACCCAGTTGTAAGAAACAACATTGCCCAGGCACGGTCTAAGCCCGTCACCTCGACCCTGTGCTTTGGGGAGCCGGAGGGACAGCTGAGCCCCACGGCCCTGAGACCCCTTTGCAAAAAGCCGGCTTCCCACGGAAACACTTTTCCTGAGGTGCACACCCTATCCCAAGTGGTTGTGGCAAGGTAATGCAAATGCCCTCCACTTCTCTGGAAGAAACCACAGTGCCCAGCCATGTTCTAAGCCCTCCCATCCTCCCTGGGCATCTGGCAGCAGGAGTGAAAAGAGAGGAGCAGAGCACTGGGACCCGTTTGACAAAAACCGGCTTCCCACGGGAAAGTCTTTCTCCACGTGCAGACATGCTCCCAGGTGCCTGTGACAAGGGGAAGGAAATGCCATACACTGACCTAGAAGAGACCACAGGGCCCAGGCACAGTCTGAACCGTTCTCTCATCCCGGCGGTTTTGCTAGCAGGAGTTCAACCCCAAGGAACACAGCTCGGAGACCCCTGGGGCAAAAACGGCTTTCTACGAACAAGAGGTGCTTGCTGTGGAAAACCTATCCCAAGTGGGGGTAGCCAGGTCAACGAAATGCCACACACCCAGGTGTAAGAAACAACATTGCCCAGGCTCGGTCTAAGCCCCTCACCTCGTCCCTGTGTTTGGGGAGCCGGAGGAACACCCGAGGCCCACGGCCCTGAGACCCCTTTGCAAAAAGACGGCTTCCCACGGAAAGAGTTTTCCTGAGGTGCACACCCTATCCCAAGTGGTTGTGGCAAGGTAAAGCAAATGCCCTCCACTTCTCTGGAAGAAACCACAGTGCCCAGCCATGTTCTAAGCCCTCCCATCCTCCCTGGGCTTCTGGCAGCAGGAGTGAAAAGAGAGGAGCAGAGCACTGGGACCCCTTTGACAAAAACCGGCTTCCCACGGGAAAGTCTTTCTCCACGTGCAGACATGCTCCCAGGTGCCTGTGGCAAGGGGAAGGAAATGCCATACACTGACCTGGAAGAGACCACAGGGCCCAGGCACAGTCTGAACCCTTCCCTCATCCCGGCAGTTTTGCTAGCAGGAGTTCAACCCCAACGAACACAGCCCGGAGACCCCTGGGGCAAAAACGGCTTCCGACGAACAAGAGGTGCTTGCTATGGAAAACCTATCCCAAGTGGGTTTAGCCAGGTCAACGAAATGCCACACACCCAGGTGTAAGAAACAACATTGCCCAGGCACGATCTAAGCCCCCCACCTCGTCCCTGAGCTTTGGGGAGCCTGAGGGAGAGCCGAGCCCCACGGCCCTGAGACCCCTTTGCAAAAAGCCGGCTTCCCACGGAAACAGTTTTCCTAAGGTGCACACCCTATCCCAAGTGGTTGTGGCAAGGTAAAGCAAATGCCCTCCACCTCTCTGGAAAAAACCACAGTGCCCAGCCATGTTCTAAGCTCACCCATCCTCCCTGGGCTTCTGGCAGCAGGAGTGAAAAGAGAGGAGCAGAGCACTGGGACCCGTTTGACAAAAACCGGCTTCCCACGGGAAAGTCTTTCTCCATGTGCAGACATGCTCCCAGGTGCCTGTGGCAAGGGGAAGGAAATGCCATACACTGACCTGGAAGAGACCACAGGGCCCAGGCACAGTCTGAACCCTTCCCTCATCCCGGCGGTTTTGCTACCAGGAGTTCAACCCCAACGAACACAGCCCGGAGACCCCTGGGGCAAAAACGGCTTCGGACGAACAAGAGGTGCTTGCAGTGGAAAACCTATCCCAAGTGGGAGTAGCCAGGTCAACGAAATGCCACACACCCAGGTGTAAGAAACAACATTGCCCAGGCACGGTCCAAGCCCCTCACCTCATCCCTGTGCTTGGGGGAGCCGGAGGGACACCCGAGGCCCACGGCCCTGAGACCCCTTTGAAAAAAGCCGGCTTCCCACCGAAACAGTTTTCCTGAGGTGCAGACCCTATCCCAAGTGGTAGTGCCAAGGTAGTGCAAATGCACTCCACTTCTCTGGAAGAAACCACAGTGCCCAGCCATGTTCTAAGCCCTCCCATCGTCCCTGGGCTTCTGGCAGCAGCAGTGAAAAGAGAGGAGCAGAGCACTGGGACCCGTTTGACAAAAACCGGCTTCCCACGGGAAAGTCTTTCTCCATGTGCAGACATGCTCCCAGGTGCCTGTGGCAAGGGGAAGGAAATGCCATACACTGACCTGGAAGAGACCACAGGGCCCAGGCACAGTCTGAACCCTTCCCTCATCCCGGCAGTTTTGCTAGCAGGAGTTCAACCCCAACGAACACAGCTCGGAGACCCTGAGGCAAAAACGGCTTCCGACGAACAAGAGGTGCTTGCTGTGGAAAACCTATCCCAAGTGGGGGTAGCCAGGTCAACAAAATGCCACACACCCAGGTGTAAGAAACAACATTGCCCAGGCACGGTCTAAGCCCCTCACCTCGTCCCTGTGCTTTGGGGAGCCGGAGGGACACCCGAGGCCCACGGCCCTGAGACCCCTTTGCAAAAAGGCAGCTTCCCACGGAAACAGTTTTCCTGAGGTACAGACCCTCTCCCAAGTGGTTGTGGCAAGGTAAAGCAAATGCCCTCCACTTCTCTGGAAGAAACCACAGTGCCCAGCCATGTTCTAAGCCCTCCCATCCTCCCTGGGCTTCTGGCAGCAGGAGTGAAAAGAGAGGAGCAGGGCACTGGGACCCGTTTGACAAAAATCGGCTTCCCACGGGAAAGTCTTTCTCCACGTGCAGACATGCTCCCAGGTGCCTGAGGCAAGGGGAAGGAAATGCCATACACTGACCTGGAAGAGACCACAGGGCCCAGGCACAGTCTGAACCCTTCCCTCATCCCGGCGGTTTTGCTAGCAGGAGTTCAACCCCAACGAACACAGGCCGGAGACCCCTGGGGCAAAAACGGCTTCCGACGAACAAGAGGTGCTTGCTGTGGAAAACCTATCCCAAGTGGGGTTAGCCAGGTCAACAAAATGCCACACACCCAGGTGTAAGAAACAACATTGCCCAGGCATGGTCTAAGCCCCTCACCTCGTCCCTGTGCTTTGGGGAGCCGGAGGGACACCCGAGGCCCACGGCCCTGAGACCCCTTTGCAAAAAGCCGGCTTCCCACGGAAACAGTTTTCCTGAGGTGCAGACCCTCTCTCAAGTAGTTGCGGAAAGGTTAAGCAAATGTCCTCCACTTCTCTGGAAGAAACCACAGTGCCCAGCCATGTTGTAAGCCCTCCCATCCTCCCTGGGCTTCTGGCAGTAGCAGTGAAAAGAGAGGAGCAGAGCACTGGGACCCGTTTGAGAAAAACTGGCTTCCCACGGGAAAGTCTTTCTCCACGTGCAGACATGCTCCCAGGTGTCTGTGGCAAGGGGAAGGAAATGCCATACACTGACCTGGAAGAGACCACAGGGCCCAGGCACAGTCTGAACCCTTCCCTCATCTCGGCGGTTTTGCTAGCAGGAGTTCCCCAACGAACACAGCCCAGAGACCCCTGGGGCAAAAACGGCTTCTGACGAACAATAGGTGCTTGCTGTGGAAAACCTATCCCAAGTGGGGGTAGCAAGGTCAACGAAATGCCACACACCCAGGTGTAAGAAACAACATTGCCCAGGCACGGTCTAAGCCCGTCACCTCGACCCTGTGCTTTGGGGAGCCGGAGGGACAGCTGAGCCCCACGGCCCTGAGACCCCTTTGCAAAAAGCCGGCTTCCCACGGAAACACTTTTCCTGAGGTGCACACCCTATCCCAAGTGGTTGTGGCAAGGTAATGCAAATGCCCTCCACTTCTCTGGAAGAAACCACAGTGCCCAGCCATGTTCTAAGCCCTCCCATCCTCCCTGGGCTTCTGGCAGCAGGAGTGAAAAGAGAGGAGCAGAGCACTGGGACCCGTTTGACAAAAACCGGCTTCCCACGGGAAAGTCTTTCTCCACGTGCAGACATGCTCCCAGGTGCCTGTGACAAGGGGAAGGAAATGCCATACACTGACCTAGAAGAGACCACAGGGCCCAGGCACAGTCTGAACCGTTCCCTCATCCCGGCGGTTTTGCTAGCAGGAGTTCAACCCCAACGAACACAGCTCGGAGACCCCTGGGGCAAAAACGGCTTCCTACGAACAAGAGGTGCTTGCTGTGGAAAACCTATCCCAAGTGGGGGTAGCCAGGTCAACGAAATGCCACACACCCAGGTGTAAGAAACAACATTGCCCAGGCATGGTCTAAGCCCCTCACCTCGTCCCTGTGCTTTGGGGAGCCGGAGGAACACCCGAGGCCCACTGCCCTGAGACCCCTTTGGCAAAAGCCGGCTTCCGACGAAAAGAGTTTTCCTGAGGTGCAGACCCTATCCCAACTGGTTGTGGCAAGGTAATGCAAATGCCCTCCACTTCTCTGGAAGAAACCACAGTGCCCAGCCATGTTCTAAGCCCTCCCATCCTCCCTGGGCTTCTGGCAGCAGGAGTGAAAAGAGAGGAGCAGAGCACTGGGACCCGTTTGACAAAAACCGGCTTCCCACGGGAAAGTCTTTCTCCACGTGCAGACATGCTCCCAGGTGCCTGAGGAAAGGGGAAGGAAATGCCATACACTGACCTGGAAGATACCACAGGGCCCAGGCACAGTCTGAATCCTTCCCTCATCCCGGCAGTTTTGCTAGCAGGAGTTCAACCCCAAGGAACACAGCCCGGAGACCCTGAGGCAAAAACGGCTTCAGTCGAACAAGAGGTGCTTTCTGTGGAAAACCTATCCCAAGTGGGAGTAGCCAGGTCAACGAAATGCCACACACCCAGGTTTAAGAAACAACATTGCCCAGGCTCGGTCTAAGCCCCTCACCTCGTCCCTGTGCTTTGGGGAGCCTGAGGGCAGCCGAGCCCCACGGCCCTGAGACCCCTTTGCAAAAAGCCGGCTTCCCACGGAAACAGTTTTCATGAGGTGCACACCCTATCCCAAGTGGTTGTGGCATGGTAAAGCAAATGCCCTCCACTTCTCTGGAAGAAACCACAGTGCCCAGACATGTTCTAAGCCCTCCCATCCTCCCTGGGCTTCTGGCAGCAGGAGTGAAAAGAGAGGAGCAGAGCACTGGTACCCGTTTGACCAAAACCGGCTTCCCACGGGAAAGTCTTTCTCCACGTGCAGACATGCTCCCAGGTGCCTGTGACAAGGGGAAGGAAATGCCATACACTGACCTGGAAGAGACCACAGGGCCCAGGCACAGTCTGAACCCTTCCCTCATCCCGGCAGTTTTGCTAGCAGGAGTTCAACCCCAACGAACACAGCCGGAGACCCCTGGGGCAAAAACGGCCACCGACGAACAAGAGGTGCTTGCTATGGAAAACCTATCCCAAGTGGGAGTAGCCAGGTCAACGAAATGCCACACACCCAGGTGTAAGAAACAACATTGCCCAGGCTCGGTCTAAGCCCCTCACCTCGTCCCTGTGTTTGGGGAGCCGGAGGGACAGCCGAGCCCCACGGCCCTGAGACCCCTTTGCAAAAAGCCGGCTTCCCACGGAAAGAGTTTTCCTGAGGTGCACACCCTATCCCAAGTGGTTGTGGCAAGGTAAAGCAAATGCCCTCCACTTGTCTGGAAGAAACCACAGTGCCCAGCCATGTTCTAAGCCCTCCCATCCTCCCTGGGCTTCTGGCAGCAGGAGTGAAAAGAGAGGAGCAGAGCACTGGGACCCCTTTGAGAAAAACCAGCTTCCCACGGGAAAGTCTTTCTCCACGTGCAGACATGCTCCCAGGTGCCTGTGGCAAGGGGAAGGAAATGCCATACACTGACCTGGAAGAGACCACAGGGCCCAGGCACAGTCTGAACCCTTCCCTCATCCCGGCAGTTTTGCTAGCAGGAGTTCAACCCGAACGAACACAGCCCGGAGACCCCTGGGGCAAAAACGGCTTCCGACGAACAAGAGGTGCTTGCTATGGAAAACCTATCCCAAATGGGTTTAGCCAGGTCAACGAAATGCCACACACCCAGGTGTAAGAAACAACATTGCCCAGGCCCGATCTAAGCCCCCCACCTCGTCCCTGAGCTTTGGGGAGCCTGAGGGAGAGCCGAGCCCCACGGCCCTGAGACCCCTTTGCAAAAAGCCGGCTTCCCACGGAAACAGTTTTCCTAAGGTGCACACCCTATCCCAAGTGGTTGTGGCAAGGTAAAGCAAATGCCCTCCACCTCTCTGGAAAAAACCACAGTGCCCAGCCATGTTCTAAGCGCACCCATCCTCCCTGGGCTTCTGGCAGCAGGAGTGAAAAGAGAGGAGCAGAGCACTGGGACCCGTTTGACAAAAACCGGCTTCCCACGGGAAAGTCTTTCTCCATGTGCAGACATGCTCCCAGGTGCCTGTGGCAAGGGGAGGGAAATGCCATACACTGACCTGGAAGAGACCACAGGGCCCAGGCACAGTCTGAACCCTTCCCTCATCCCGGCGGTTTTGCTAGCAGGAGTTCAACACCAACGAACACAGCCCGGAGACCCTGAGGCAAAAACGGCTTCATTCGAACAAGAGGTGCTTTCTGTGGAAAACCTATCAAAAGGGGGAGTAGCCAGGTCAACAAAATGCCACACACCCAGGTGTAAGAAACAACATTGCCCAGGCACGGTCTAAGCCCCTCACCTCGTCCCTGTGTTTGGGGAGCCGGAGCGACAGCCGAGCCCCACGGCCCTGAGACCCCTTTGAAAAAGCCGGCTTCTCACGGAAAGAGTTTTCCTGAGGTGCACACCCTATCCCAAATGCTTTTGGAAAGGTAAAGCAAATGCCCTCCACTTCTCTGGAAGAAACCACAGTGCCCAGCCATGTTCTAAGCCCTCCCATCCTCCCTGGGCTTCTGGCTGCAGGAGTGAAAAGAGAGGAGCAGAGCACTGGGACCCGTTTGACAAAAACCGGCTTCCCACGGGAAAGTCTTTCTCCACGTGCAGACATGCTCCCAGGTGCCTGTGACAAGGGGAAGGAAATGCCATACACTGACCTAGAAGAGACCACAGGGCCCAGGCACAGTCTGAACCGTTCCCTCATCCCGGCGGTTTTGCTAGCAGGAGTTCAACCCCAAGGAACACAGCTCGGAGACCCCTGGGGCAAAAACGGCTTCCTACGAACAAGAGGTGCTTGCTGTGGAAAACCTATCCCAAGTGGGGGTAGCCAGGTCAACGAAATGCCACACACCCAGGTGTAAGAAACAACATTGCCCAGGCATGGTCTAAGCCCCTCACCTCGTCCCTGTGCTTTGGGGAGCCGGAGGAACACCAGAGGCCCACTGCCCTGAGACCCCTTTGGCAAAAGCCGGCTTCCGACGAAAAGAGTTTTCCTGAGGTGCAGACCCTATCCCAACTGGTTGTGGCAATGTAATGCAAATGCCCTCCACTTCTCTGGAAGAAACCACAGTGCCCAGCCATGTTCTAAGCCCTCCCATCCTCCCTGGGCTTCTGGCAGCAGGAGTGAAAAGAGAGGAGCAGAGCACTGGGACCCGTTTGACAAAAACCGGCTTCCCACGGGAAAGTCTTTCTCCACGTACAGACATGCTCCCAGGTGCCTGAGGCAAGGGGAAGGAAATGCCATACACTGACCTGGAAGATACCACAGGGCCCAGGCACAGTCTGAATCCTTCCCTCATCCCGGCAGTTTTGCTAGCAGGAGTTCAACCCCAACGAACACAGCCCGGAGACCCTGAGGCAAAAACGGCTTCAGGCGAACAAGAGGTGCTTTCTGTGGAAAACCAATCCCAAGTGGGAGTAGCCAGGTCAACGAAATGCCACACACCCAGGTTTAAGAAACAACATTGCCCAGGCTCGGTCTAAGCCCCTCACCTCGTCCCTGTGCTTTGGGGAGCCTGAGGGCAGCCGAGCCCCACGGCCCTGAGACCCCTTTGCAAAAAGCCGGCTTCCCACGGAAACAGTTTTCCTGAGGTGCACACCCTATCCCAAGTGGTTGTGGCAAGGTAAAGCAAATGCCCTCCACTTCTCTGGAAGAAACCACAGTGCCCAGACATGTTCTAAGCCCTCCCATCCTCCCTGGGCTTCTGGCAGCAGGAGTGAAAAGAGAGGAGCAGAGCACTGGTACCCGTTTGACCAAAACCGGCTTCCCACGGGAAAGTCTTTCTCCACGTGCAGACATGCTCCCAGGTGCCTGTGGCAAGGGGAAGGAAATGCCATACACTGACCTGGAAGAGACCACAGGGCCCAGGCACAGTCTGAACCCTTCCCTCATCCCGGCAGTTTTGCTACCAGGAGTTCAACCCCAACGAACACAGCCGGAGACCCCTGGGGCAAAAACGGCCACCGACGAACAAGAGGTGCTTGCTATGGAAAACCTATCCCAAGTGGGAGTAGCCAGGTCAACGAAATGCCACACACCCAGGTGTAAGAAACAACATTGCCCAGGCTCGGTCTAAGCCCCTCACCTCGTCCCTGTGTTTGGGGAGCCGGAGGAACACCCGAGGCCCACGGCCCTGAGACCCCTTTGCAAAAAGCCGGCTTCCCACGGAAAGAGTTTTCCTGAGGTGCACACCCTATCCCAAGTGGTTGTGGCAAGGTAAAGCAAATGCCCTCCACTTCTCTGGAAGAAACCACAGTGCCCAGCCATGTTCTAAGCCCTCCCATCCTCCCTGGGCTTCTGGCAGCAGGAGTGAAAAGAGAGGAGCAGAGCACTGGGACCCCTTTGACAAAAACCGGCTTCCCACGGGAAAGTCTTTCTCCACGTGCAGACATGCTCCCAGGTGCCTGTGGCAAGGGGAAGGAAATGCCATACACTGACCTGGAAGAGACCACAGGGCCCAGGCACAGTCTGAACCCTTCCCTCATCCCGGCAGTTTTGCTAGCAGGAGTTCAACCCCAACGAACACAGCCCGGAGACCCCTGGGCAAAAACGGCTTCCGACGAACAAGAGGTGCTTGCTATGGAAAACCTATCCCAAGTGGGTTTAGCCAGGTCAACGAAATGCCACACACCCAGGTGTAAGAAACAACATTGCCCAGGCACGATCTAAGCCCCCCACCTCGTCCCTGAGCTTTGGGGAGCCTGAGGGAGAGCCGAGCCCCACGGCCCTGAGACCCCTTTGCAAAAAGCCGGCTTCCCATGGAAACAGTTTTCCTAAGGTGCACACCCTATCCCAAGTGGTTGTGGCAAGGTAAAGCAAATGCCCTCCACCTCTCTGGAAAAAACCACAGTGCCCAGCCATGTTCTAAGCTCACCCATCCTCCCTGGGCTTCTGGCAGCAGGAGTGAAAAGAGAGGAGCAGAGCACTGGGACCCGTTTGACAAAAACCGGCTTCCCACGGGAAAGTCTTTCTCCACGTGCAGACATGCTCCCAGGTGCCTGTGGCAAGGGGAAGGAAATGCCATACACTGACCTGGAAGAGACCACAGGGCCCAGGCACAGTCTGAACCCTTCCCTCATCCCGGCGGTTTTGCTACCAGGAGTTCAACCCCAACGAACACAGCCCGGAGACCCCTGGGGCAAAAACGGCTTCGGACGAACAAGAGGTGCTTGCTGTGGAAAACCTATCCCAAGTGGGAGTAGCCAGGTCAACGAAATGCCACACACCCAGGTGTAAGAAACAACATTACCCAGGCACGGTCAAAGCCCCTCACCTCGTCCGTGTGCTGTGGGGAGCCGGAGGGACGCCCGAGGCCCACGGCCCTGAGGCCCGTTGGGCAGATAGCCGGCTTCCCACGGAAACAGCTTTCCTGAGGTGCAGACCCTATCCTAAGGGGTGGTGGCAAGGGAAAGCAAATGCCATCCCCTTCTCTGGAAGAAACCACAGTGCCCAGCCATGTTCTAAGCCCTCCCCTCCTCCCTGGGCTTCTGGCAGCAGGAGAGAAAAGAGAGGAGCACAGCACTGGGACCCTTTGACAGAAACGGGCTTCCCACGAGGAAGTCCTTCTCCACGTGCAGACATGCTTCCCAGTGCCTGTGGCAAGGTGAAGGAAATGCCATGCACTGAACTGGAAGAGACCACAGGGCCCAGGCACAGTCTGAGCCCTTCCCTCATCTCGGCGGTTTTGCTAGCAGGAGTTCAACCCCAACGAAAGCCCAGAGACCCCTGGGGCCCAAACGGCTTCCGACAAACAATATGCTCTTGCTGTGGAAAACCTATCCCAAGTGGGGGTAGCCCGGTCAACAAAATGCCACACAACCAGGTGGAAGAAACAACATGGCCCTGGCATGGTCTAAGCCCCTCACCTCGTCCCTGTGCTTTGGGGAGCCGGAGGGACAGCCGAGGCCCACGGCCCTGAGACCCCTTTGCAAAAAGCCGGCTTCCCACGGAAACAGTTTTCCTGAGGTGCAGACCCTCTCCCAAGTGGTTGTGGCAAGGTAAAGCAACTGCCATCCAGTCCTCTGGAAGAAACCACAGTGCCCAGCCATGTTCTAAGCCCTCCCATCCTCCCTGGGCTTCTGGCAGCAGGAGTGAAAAGAGAGGAGCAGAGCACTGGGACCCGTTTGACAAAAACCGGCTTCCCACGGGAAAGTCTTTCTCCACGTGCAGACATGCTCCCAAGTGCCTGTGGCAAGGGGAAGGAAATGCCATACCCTGACCTGGAAGAGACCACAGGGCCCAGGCACAGTCTGAACCCTTCCCTCATCCCGGCGGTTTTGCTAGCAGGAGTTCAACCCCAACGAACACAGCCCGGAGACCCCTGGGGCAAAGACGGCTTCCCACGAATAATAGGTGGTTGCTGTGGAAAACCTATCCCAAGTGGGGGTAGCCAGGTCAACAAAATGCCACACACCCAGGTGTAAGACACAACATTGCCCAGGCATGGTCTAAGCCCCTCATCTCGTCCCTGTGCTTTGGGTAGCCGGAGGGACAGCCGAGGCCCACGGCCCTGAGCAAAAAGCCGGCTTCCCACGGAAACAGTTTTCCTGAGGTGCAGACCCTCTCACAAGTGCTTGTGGCAAGGTAAAGCAAATGCCCTCCACTTCTCTGGAAGAAACCACAGTGCCCAGCCATGTTCAAAGCCCTCCCATCCTCCCTGGGCTTCTGGCAGCAGGAGTGAAAAGAGAGGAGCAGAGCACTGGGACCCGTTTGACAAAAACCGGCTTCCCACGGGAAAGTCTTTCTCCACGTGCACACATGCTCCCAGGTGCCTGTGGCAAGGGGAAGGAAATGCCATACACTGACCTGGAAGAGACCACAGGGCCCAGGCACAGTCTGAACCCTTCCCTCATCCCGGCGGTTTTGCTAGCAGGAGTTCAACACCTAGGAACACAGCCCGGAGACCCCTGGGGCAAAGACGGCTTCCGATGAACAATAGGTGCTTGCTGTGGGAAACCTATCCCAAGTGGGGGTAGCCAGGTCAACAAAATGCCACACACCGAGATGTAAGAAACAACATTGCGCAGGCATGGTCTAAGCCCCTCACCTCGAGGGTCCCTCTGCTTTAGGGAGCCGGAGGGACAGCCGAGACCCACGGCCCTGAGACTCCTTTGCAATAAGGCGGCTTCCGACGGATACAGTTTTCCTGAGGTGCAGACCCTATCCCAAGTGGTTGTGGCAAGGTAAAGCAAATGCCCTCCACTTCTCTGGAAGAAACGACAGTGCCCAGCCATGTTCTAAGCCCTCCCATCCTCCCTGGGCTTCTGGCAGCAGGGGTGAAAAGAGAGGACCAGAGCACTGGGACCCGTTGGACAAAAACCGGCTTCCCACAGGAAAGTCTTTCTCCACGTGCAGACATGCTCCCAGGTGCCTGTGGCAAGGGGAAGGAAATGCCATACACTGACCTGGAAGAGACCACAGGGCCCAGGCACAGTCTGAACCCTTCCCTCATCCCGGCGGTTTTGCTAGGAGGAGTTCAACCCCAACGAACACAGCCCGGAGACCCCTGGGGCAAAGACGGCTTCCGACGAACAATAGGTGCTTGCTGTGGAAAACCTATCCCAAGTGGGGGTAGCCAGGTCAACAAAATGCCACACACCCAGGTGTAAGAAACAACATTGCCCAGGCATGGTCTAAGCCCCTCACTTCGTCCCTGTGCTTTGGGGAGCCGGAGGGACACCCGAGGCCCACGGCCCTGAGACACCTTTTCAAAAAGCCGGCTTCCCACGGATACAGTTTTCCTGAGGTGCAGACCCTATCCCAAGTGGTTGTGGCAAGGTAAAGCAAATGCCCTCCACTTCTCTGGAAGAAACCACAGTGCCCAGCCACGTTCTAAGCCCTCCCATCCTCCCTGGGCTTCTGGCAGCAGGAGTGAAAAGAGAAGAGCAGAGCACTGGGACCCGTTTGACAAAAACCGGCTTCCCAGGGGAAAGTCTTTCTCCACGTGCAGACATGCTCCCTGGTGCCTGTGGCAAGGGGAAGGAAATGCCATACACTGACCTGGAAGAGACCACAGGGCCCAGGCACAGTCTGAACCCTTCCCTCATCCCGTCGGTTTTGGTAGCAGGAGTTCAACCCCAACGAACACAGCCCGGAGACCCCTGGGGCAAAGACGGCTTCCGACGAACAATAGGTGCTTGCTGTGGAAAAGTTATCCCAAGTGGGGGTAGCCATGTCAACAAAATGCCACACACCCAGGTGTAAGAAACAACATTGCCCAGGCATGGTCTAAGCCCCTCACCTCGTCCCTGTGCTTTGGGGAGCCGGAGGGACCCCCGAGGCCCACGGTCCTGAGGCCCGTTTGGAGAAAGCCGGCTTCCCACGGAAACAGCTTTCCTGAGGTGCAGACCCTATCCCAAGGGGTGGTGGCAAGGGAAAGCAAATGCCATCCCCTTCTCAGGAAGAAACCCCAGTGCCCAGCCATGTTCTAAGCCCTCCCCTCCTCCCTGGGCTTCTGGCAGCAGGAGTGAAAAGAGAGGAGCACAGCACTGGGACCCTTTTGACAGAAACCGTCTTCCCACGAGGAAGTCCTTCTCCACGTGCAGACATGCTCCCCAGTGCCTGTGGCAAGGTGAAGGAAATGCCATACACTGACCTGGAAGAGACCACAGGGCCCAGGCACAGTGTGAGCCCTTCCTTCATCCCGGCGGTTATGCTAACAGGAGTTCAACCCCAACGAACAGAGCCCGGAGATCCCCTGGGCCCAAACGGCTTCCGAGGAACAATATGCTCTTGCTGTGGAAAACCTATCCCAAGTGGGGGTAGCCAGGTCAACAAAATGCCACACACCCAGATGTAAGAAACAACATTGCCCAGGCATGGTCTAAGCCCCTCATCTCGTCCCTGTGCTTTGGGAAGCCGGAGGGACAGCCGAGGCCCAGGGCCCTGAGACCCTTTTGCCAAAAGCCGGCTTCCCACGGAAACAGTTTTCCTGAGGTGCAGACCCTCTCACAAGTGGTTGTGGCAAGGTAAAGCAAATGCCCTCCACTTCTCTGGAAGAAACCACAGTGCCCAGCCATGTTCTAAGCCCTCCCATCCTCCCTGGGCTTCTGGCAGCAGGAGTGAAAAAAGAGGAGCAGAGCACTGGGACCCGTTTGACACAAATCCGGCTTCCCACGGGAAAGTCTTTCTCCACGTGCAGACATGCTCCCAGGTGCCTGTGGCAAGGGGAAGGAAATGCCATACACTGACCTGGAAGAGACCACAGGGCCCAGGCACAGTCTGAACCCTTTCCTCATCCCGGCGGTTTTGCTAGCAGGAGTTCAACCCCAAGGAACACAGCCCGGAGACCCCCTGGGGCAAAAACGGCTTCCGACGAACAATAGGTGCTTGCTGTGGAAAACCTATCCCAAGTGGGGGTAGCCAGGTCAACAAAATGCCACACACCCAGATGTAAGAAACAACATTGCCCAGGCATGGTCGAAGCCCCTCACCTCGTCCCTGTGCTTTGGGGAGCCGGAGGGACAGCCGAGGCCCACGGCCCTGAGACCCCTTTGCAAAAATCCGGCTTCCCACGGATACAGTTTTCCTGAGGTGCAGACCCTATCCCAGGTGGTTGTGGCAAGGTAAAGCAAATGCCCTCCACTTCTCTGGAAGAAACCACAGTGCCCAGCCATGTTCTAAGCCCTCCCATCCTCCCTGGGCTTCTGGCAGCAGGAGTGAAAAGAGAGGAGCATAGCACTGGGACTCTTTGACAGAAACCGGCTTCCCATGAAAAAGTCATTCTCCACGTGCAGACATGCTCCCCAGTGCCTGTGGCAAGGTGAAGGAAATGCCATACACTGACCTGGAAGAGACCACAGGGCCCAGGCACAGTCTGAGCCCTTCCCTCATCCCGGCGGTTTTGCTAGCAGGAGTTCCACCCCAACGAACACAGCCCGGAGACCCCCTGGGACCCAAACGGCTTCCGACGAACAATATGCTCTGGCTGTGGAAAACCTATCCCAAGTGGGGGTAGCCAGGTGAACAAAATGCCACACACCCAGGTGGAAGAAACAACATGGCCCAGGCATGGTCTAAGCCCCTCACCTCGTCCCTGTGCTTTGGGGAGCCGGAGGGACCCCCGAGGCCCACGGCCCTGAGGCCCGTTGGGCAGAAAGCCGGCTTCCCACGG
Organism: Ursus americanus; assembly: GCF_024610735.1. Lineage (NCBI taxonomy): Eukaryota > Metazoa > Chordata > Mammalia > Carnivora > Ursidae > Ursus > Ursus americanus. The sequence goes on from NW_028273651.1 coordinate 655,230, forward strand.
AAACAGCTTTCCTTAGGTGCAGACCCTATCCCAAGGGGTGGTGGCAAGGTAAAGCAAATGCCATCCCCTTCTCAGGAAGAAACCCCAGTGCCCAACCATGTTCTAAGCCCTCCCATCCTCCCTGGGCTTCTGGCAGCAGGAGTGAAAAGAGAGGAGCACAGCACTGGGATCCGTTTGACAGAAACCGGCTTCCCACTGGGAAGTCCTTCTCCATGTGCAGACATGCTCCCCAGTGCCTGTGGCAAGGGTAAGGAAATGCCATACACTGACCTGGAAGAGACCACAGGGCCCAGGCACAGTCTGAACCCTTCCCTCATCCCGGCGGTTTGGCTAGCAGGAGTTCAACCCCAACGAACACAGCCCGGAGACCCCTGGGGCAAAAACGGCTTCCGACGAACAAGAGGTGCTTGCTGTGGAAAACCTATCCCAAGTGGGGGTAGCCAGGTCAACAAAATGCCACACACCCAGATGTAAGAAACAACATTGCCCAGGCATGGTCTAAGCCCCTCACCTCGAGGGTCCCTCTGCTTTAGGGAGCCGGAGGGACAGCCGAGGCCCACGGCCCTGAGACTCCTTTGCAAAAAGGCGGCTTCTTACGGATACAGTTTTCCTGAGGTGCAGACACTATCCCAAGTGGTTGTGGCAAGGTAAAGCAAATGCCCTCCACTTCTCTGGAAGAAACCACAGTGCCCAGCCATGTTCTAAGCCCTCCCATCCTCCCTGGGCTTCTGGCAGCAGGAGTGAAAAGAGAGGAGTAGAGCACTGGGACCCGTTTGACCAAAACCGGCTTCCCACGGGAAAGTCTTTCTCCACGTGCAGACATGCTCCCAGGTGCCTGTGGCAAGGGGAAGGAAATGCCATACACTGACCTGGAAGAGACCACAGGGCCCAGGCACAGTCTGAACCCTTCCCTCATCCCGGCGGTTTTGCTAGCAGGAGTTAAACCCCAACGAACACAGCCCAGAGACCCCTGGGGCAAAACCGGCTTCCGACGAACAATAGGTGCTTCCTGTGGAAAACCTATCCCAAGTGGGGGTAGCCAAGTCAACGAAATGCCACACACCAAGGTGTAAGAAACAACATTGCCCAGGCATGGTCTAAGCCCCTCACCTCGTCCCTGTGCTTTGGGGAGCCGGAGGGACACCCGAGGCCCACGGCCCTGAGACCCCTTTGCAAAAAGCCGGCTTCCCACGGATACAGTTTTCCTGAGGTGCAGACCCTATCCCAAGTGGTTGTGGCAAGGTAAAGCAAATGCCCTCCACTTCTCTGGAAGAAACCACAGTGCCCAGCCATGTTCTAAGCCCTCCCATCCTCCCTGGGCTTCTGGCAGCAGGAGTGAAAAGAGAGGAGCATAGCACTGGGACTCTTTGACAGAAACCGGCTTCCCATGAAAAAGTCATTCTCCACGTGCAGACATGCTCCCCAGTGCCTGTGGCAAGGTGAAGCGAATGCTATACACTGACCTGGAAGAGACCACAGGGCCCAGGCACAGTCTGAGCCCTTCCCTCATCCCGGCGGTTTTGCTAGCAGGAGTTCCACCCCAACGAACACAGCCCGGAGACCCCCTGGGGCCCAAACGGCTTCCGACGAACAATATGCTCTGGCTGTGGAAAACCCCTCCCAAGTGGGGGTAGCCAGGTGAACAAAATGCCACACACCCAGGTGGAAGAAACAACATGGCCCAGGCATGGTCTCAGCCCCTCACCTCGTCCCTGTGCTTTGGGGAGCCGGAGGGACCCCCGAGGCCCACGGCCCTGAGGCCCGTTTGGAGAAAGCCGGCTTCCCACGGAAACAGCTTTCCTGAGGTGCAGACCCTATCCCAAGGGGTGGTGGCAAGGGAAATTAAATGCCATCCCCTTCTCAGGAAGAAACCCCAGTGCCCAACCATGTTCTAAGCCCTCCCCTCCTCCCTGGGCTTCTGGCAGCAGGAGTGAAAAGAGAGGAGCACAGCACTGGGATCCGTTTGACAGAAACCGGCTTCCCACTGGGAAGTCCTTCTCCATGTGCAGACATGCTCCCCAGTGCCTGTGGCAAGGTGAAGGAAATGCCATACACTGACCTGGAAGAGACCACAGGGCCCAGGCACGGTCTGAGCCCTTCCCTTATCCCGGCAGTTTTGCTAGCAGGAGTTCAACCCCAAGGAACACAGCCCGGAGACCCCCTGGGGCCCAAACGGCTTCCGACGAACAATATGCTCTTGCTGAGGAAAACCTATCCCAAGTGGGGGTAGCCAGGTCAACAAAATGCCACACACCCTGGTGGAAGAAACAA